>NC_088369.1:4119422-4126922 GCF_034508935.2 Berghia stephanieae
ACAAATTCCATGTTTTGATTGGTCAAAAATCTACTGGTTAATTACAAAAGAGTTGAATGACGTCAATTTAATTCCTTCTATATATTGTATTATAGTTTACCATGATAAAGATTAGTTGCGATTGCACAATTGGCTTATTGTTATTATTTATTATTATTATTATTTTATTATTATTATTATTATTATTATTATTATTATTATTATTATTATTATTATTATTATTATTATTTATTATTATTATTATTATATATTATTATATTATTATTATTAATTATTATTATTATTATTAGTATTATTATTTATTATTATTATTATTATTATTATTATTATTATTATTATTATTATTATTATTAGTATTAGTATTATTAATATTATTATTATTATTGTTGCTGTTGTTGTTGATGTTATTATCAGCATTGATATCATAACCAGTGTATATAACCATATATATATATATAATTTTTTTTTCTTTTTTGGTTCTTATGTCTTGATGTGATTTGTAAAAGAAGTGTTGTATTTCACTTGTTAGGACCCTTTGCTTGTATCTTTGACTTCTAAGCGATTTCAATCTAAGTACACCGAGGGGTGCTCTTTGTGCCCTATCCGCACCATTTACCTTTGCCTTATTTATCCTCAGGTGCCTTTGAGAAAAGTATACTTTTAGACTACCTTATACATTTTCTGTTCGTTCAATGCGTCACAAACGCCGTAAAATTCTTTAAAACACAGAAACCAACCCTTGACATGGAATAATTGAAGTACGCAAGCTTGTTTCGCTCTAGACTATATCAGTACGGAAAATTGCTTAAATGTTTGTGATATTCTAAAAGATTCAATTATTTGTCTTTGGGAATTAATTCTGTAATTCTACCAAACAATACGTTACACTAATATGTCTGTAACGTCTAGGCAATGTTCGCAAAATCCCATTCTTCTAGAACTTTTTTAATCAACGATAGAAATGTGTTAAATAAGTGGTGGGCTATTTATTATGTTGGAATTGCCCCGAAGATAAAGATCACCCAGACCAAAGCATTTTAGAGCACCTAGTATTACTAAAAGTCGATAACTTTATTATCCCAAACAGATTTACCATGATATAATCCCTATCTTCTTAATTGTCATCGAATGGGATATAAGCGTGGTCCTCATTTACAAATACAATACTAGATATTATTGCTGTGGCGCTTCTGTTATTTTTACAATTGTTATTATTATATTATTATTATTATTATTATTATTATTATTATTATTATTATTATTATTATTATTATTATTATTATTATTATTATTGTAAGTATTGGTGGTATTACAATGTTGTATTTTTATGATTATTTATGGTATCATTTTATGCTTTGGTTTCATTTACATTTTTTCTCACTTTCATGTCTGTTGTCATCAAATTGTATGGATTATTGATCAAAATAAAAGTTATTTTTGTTTGTCTTATTTTGACTATGGAACTGATACTTATCATAGCAGGGTAAATAACATCGTAGACATTTTAACTACCCTTAAAAACCACCAGTTTGTCCTTATAGTGCGTGGGGAAAAATATTAACTCTATGTGATAGCTCTGGCACCAGAACTTCGTTTTCAAGAAATGACATTTAATTAAAAACCTTTATTATATCCAGCCCGGGATTTAGCCGTAGTACTACGGGAATTTTCGTGGTAGTGAGGAGGTCTGTTGTGATGGGTATCAATATTATTACTATTTTTTTTTTTTTTTTAATGAGAAAAACTGATTGGAAATGTAAAAGTGATGGTGGTAGTGGTAGTGATAATGGTAATGGTGGTGGTGGTAACGGTGATGATTGGGGTGTAGGGATGATGGTAATATTATTATTGTTATTATTATTGATATTCTTGTTGTTGTTGTTGTTGTTCTTCTTCTTCTTCTTCTTCTTCTTCTTCTTCTTCTTCTTTATTATTATTATTTATTATTATTATTATTTTATTATTATTATTATTATTATTATTATTATTATTATTATTATTATTATTATTATTATATTATTATTATTATTATTTATTATTATTATTATTATTATTATTATTATTATATTATTATTATTTATTATTATTATTATTTTTATTATTATTATTATTATTATATTATTATTATTATTATTATTATTATTATTATTATTATTATTATTATTATTATTATTATTATTATTATTATTATTATTATTATTATTATTATTATTATTATTATTATTATTAATTATTATTATTATATTTATTGAACGTATTGTGTTATTACGATTGTTGTTTTTTGTTTGTGTATCAGTTCATTTTTTGGTTTCATTTACCTTTTTTTTTCTTTTTTTTTTCCACTTTCATGTATGTTGGCATCAAATTGTTGATTTATTGGCGAAAGCCTAAGATTGAATAAACTTTGAAACTTTGAAACTCTATAATATCGAAACAAGAAACAAAGGAGCTTCGTCCGTATGAGTTACATTCAACTCTTTTGTAATTGGTTTCAGGCAGCCATTTTGGTGATTAATAATCACCAAATCATATCACTCAGACAATTGATATGCATAGAGGTAAATTACTCACAACTTCCGCCATCCGGATGAAACGTGCCAACACACAAAGCCGCGTGTTGTAACCTTAAACGTTCTTCTTCGTTTTATTCTTCTTCTTCTCCTTCTTCTTCTTCTTCTTCTTCTTCTTCTTCTTCTTCTTCTTCTTCTTCTTCTTCTTCTCCTTCTTCTTCTTCTTCTTATTCTTCTCCCTTTCAACGTCTAGTGGGCAAGTATGGCATTTGAGTTTTGATGGTATGTATTTAAGTCAAATTCACCCCATTTCTGCTCGCAATATCAGTCTTACAACCATAAAGCTATGTGTAATGACAAGTTTAGACTCTGTTAGAGAGATTTGGTGAAAAGAAATCACACAACGGAAGATAGAAAGCTGAAAAAAAAGAAAAAGTGACAAATTTAAGTGATAAATATAGTCATGTGCAAAAGTAAGATCCCACCTAGAGCTATTTCTTCCTTAAATCTTTTGACTCATACCAAACATTACACTATGTTATGTATATCATTTTAAATGTTAATTAATTACCTATTCAATAAATATTATTATATTTGCTTTTTTTTACTTCCGTTATAGATAGAACAAAGTTCACGTCACTCAGGTTTTTGTTATTTTTAAATTTATTTTTTTTTTTTTTTTTTGCCACCGCGTTTATGAGTAATTCTCATTGAACTGTATTAACCAGACTATAAACTTTCAAGGTTACACATAGTTTTGTGTTGTTCGTTATACTTCCGAATGGCAATGTTGTAAGCTTTTGAGCCAAGCGCATACTATCTAGACTCTATATTCAATCAAAAGATACAATGCTAAGAATTTTTTAAACCGAAATATCGACTTTGTCCATGCGAAGGCGAATAATCTTCCCTGCATAAGGTAAAGATAGACAAATGCATAATAGAGTTGTGTCAATTTGCACACTCAAATTTTTTTAGTGTCGCTGCCTGAATCGATAATATCATTTGATAAAGGGCATTGAAATTTTTACAAATTTATATATAATGGATAGAGTAATAAATGAGCTTTCCAGTGATATATAATAACTCAAATATATGGGGGTTCAAATGAGTGTGAACTTACTTTTGTACATGACTAGAATATTATTCCAAAATATTTAATAATAATAATAATAATAATAATAATAATAATAATAATAATAATAATAATATAATATATAATATGATGATGATGATGATGATGATGATGATGATGATGATATAATAATAATAATAATAATAATAATAATAATAATAATAATAATATAATAATAATAATAATAATAATAAATAATAATAATAATTAATAAATAATATGATGATGATGATGATGATGATGATGATAATAATAATAATAATAATAATAATAAATAATATAATAATAATAATAATAATAATAATAATAATAATAATAATAATAATAATAATAATAATAATAATAATAATAATGCTGAAAACTTATATAGCGCTATAACTCCGAGACACCAAACTCTAAGCACTTATTTAGTGAATAGTACGATCAAGAGGATCTTAACTCACTGATCAATATAGGCAGGTCGTCTGCTATGAAAACTCTATTTATTACCAATCAAGAACTTCCTATCTCTTCATTTAAGCGTAGCCTTCCTTAGATCAAAGCCATGACAATGTCCAAAGGGAGAGCACCACCAAGAAAAAATGTTATGTTTTTAGTAAGTAAGCATGAGAATCAGTAAATGGAGCAATTGGATCTCCATGTCAGGCGCAGAAAGTGGCGAAGGATTGACCATACTCTGAGGAAAGAGCCCTGTAATATGTGACCCATCGTCTCAAAACGCTATTATGGCGGAACGAACCAGACGTTTAAAAGCCAAATTTAATGTAAAACTGGTGAAAAAAAATATAAATTGTTGGCTTTAGCACCCCAAAATATGGTTGCCATTCTCCTCAATAACTCATACAAACTCAACACAAGTCTGATATTTCTGGCTATAAATTCAATTTTCAACTTATTAACCAACACGACTTAATACCGTTTTGAGACGAAGGGTCACATATAACCAAACAGGCTCCTGAATGAAACCCGCAGGGCAACAGGAAACAAAACAGACTTGAAGGAGAAGCCTTCACCAAGATTTGTGCGTCTCCAATCTTATCTGGAGTGAGGCAAAGGTCTACGGTCAATGCCAAGGACAGAAGAAATATGGAAGAGTGCTGTTCGTTGAGGTCCCATGCTTCGCCAGGAGCCAAGAGGCATAAGTCAAGTAAAGCAAGTATTAGAATCAGCCCGACAAAATATTACTTTCAGATGATTGGTAAAAATAATATAAGCATGACGATCTTACCTGGGACTGGTCATTATTCCGACAGTTTGGGTCTGGGGAATAAAAAGTACAAACTTAAATATTAGATTTCATGATTTAGGGATGATACGCTTGCTGGCGGAAAGTAGGAACCGGGTCTCAAAACTACCGTAAAGTAAAAAATAAATAAATTAGTAGTCCTTCATAGGCTATTAGTCCCATAGAGCCCGGAGATTATCCCGATTTGTATAGCGTGACACGGACAATAGTAATTGCTTGCTATCTTTTGGATAGAACGCTAGTTTATTGCAAAGTACTTTCCGCCAAATCTAACAGACCAGCTACCCATTCACTTAGCAATGACTATCCGCACAAATCTTTGGGCCTCTTTTTCGCTTACGAAGTGCCCGAATTCGCGTCAAAATATGGGACGAAGCCGTTTCGTATATGCTATTTAAAAAATTAATTCGACGCTGTTTATTGACAATATGACGAAAGTTGGCACACAGTTCGAAAAAGGTCATTTTAGATTATGTCAAGCGACAAACTCGTGCGATTACAGAAGACGTTAAAATAGATTTTTACTCTTTGGAGTAAAATATTTCTAAAACTACGGGCGTGGAGGTTTTGTCGCTGACAAGGTAATACATGAACATTTCTTCTTTTTGGTTGTAAAATTTCATATGAATATGACGAGTACTTTTCCGTATTTTACAAAACCATTCTAATTTGCTCTTCAAGTTTCAATCTTTTATCACTTATTACGCAAGATACAACCAAAGGTCGAACAAAAAATGCGAAAAAGCGTCCCATATTTCGCGTTTTTTTTCCTCTTTGCGGGTCATCCAAATAAATGACACCTTTGAAACTGCATAACTTGTTTATTTATGAATGGATTTTCAGATTTCAAAAAATTTTTACTCAGTAGAGATAGGGCTTTGATTTTAGACAAAATTTCTCAAAAGAGAAAAAAACATTTTTCATAGTCATTGCTAGTTCACTGCTGGGTAGTCAGGGGTATCAGAAAAAAACAAAAAACCTCGACTGAACCCGGGATCAATTTCGGTCCCTTTGCGTGAGAAGCGAGTGCTCTACCAATTGAGCTATCGGGACCCCCTAATACTGCCGTAATCTGACTTTAAAAAACAACAACACGTATTTAAAAATTTGACCAGAGAACTCTAAATATGTAACATGCGGTCTAAATATAATAACAAAGGGGTCAGTGACGTCAACTTGGTTCCTTCTATAAAATCGTTCACTGTGAAGTGTTTGACCATTGGTTAATTAAAATATCACATTCTGTATGATCATTTTAGATTGATAATGAAGATAACCTTTTTGACATTCTGTTTCTCTTACTTATCCTCTCACTCTTCAGTTGCATCACCATCTTCATCATCATTGCCTTTTTCACCTTTGGTCAGGGTATAGGCCACAGATAAAAAGTTTTCCATCATTCTCTATCCTGAGCTAACTTTTTGTTATCTCATTCCATTTCTTATCACTTCTCTGTCCTTTCGGCTTTGTCTGTTGTCCTTCATAAATTCTGTCATTGCAGAAACTCTTCGGTCGCCCAAGCTAAAAAAAAAGGATTTGATTTGTCCGCCTGTGTTTCTGTAACAATTTGAATTTTACGGAAGGCGTGTTAACCCTTCGACAACCCCTAACCCGGGGGAACCAGGTGACTCAAAAGGGGGAGTCACAAACCATTGGGCGCCTTTTACGACCCGCTGGCTTGGCGTTCGGCTAACCCTGAACCATCTCTGTTAAACATAAGGCCGATTGTTGGTGGTTTCTGCAACAATTGTTTTTTTGAAAAGTGGGGTTGTTAGCCCCACGCACGCCCAACCTCCAAACCTGGAGGGCCATGATTTATTTCGGAGGTTCACTCCTAGATAGGCTGCCATCCAAGGCTGTTGAGTCCTATCCTCCCATGGATTGTTGTCGAAGTGTCCTACTTCTAGATGAGCTGCCTTCCACAGCTGACGGCCTCCTCTGCTCGTCCAAATTAGTCTGGATTCTACCCTTTTGCCTGCCCAGCATGGTTGAACCTGACAGGAGCCTGAGCTCCAGCTGGTATAGCCCTCCGGATCAAAAAGGCACGCACGTCGCCACACCACGACAAGGACTTGGGCACACGGCGGCATTTTGTTTGAACCCAACATAAAAACATTTAAAGAATAAATAAATTCCATTTATTAATCCCCAAGGGGAAAATTTGTTTAGGGTCTATTCCAAGGGAAGACTGGAATAACCCAGGCGTCAGCGCCGCAAAATGAGCTAGGGCGAGGTGACCTGCTCAAGGCCACACGCCGAAGCGGATAGTCGAAGTCGGTACCTTTTGGGTACGAAGCAAAGACCGTACCGCTGAGTCACGCTCCTGCCCCCTGACAGTCCATTTGATTTTGTTTTCGGATCTCATTATCACATGACAAGAAGAGGCGGGGGCGATTGACAACTTACAACTATGATGGCTTACCTCGTCTCCGCCGGTGCCTTCGCCGGTTTTCGCTACGTTTTGACACTCTTGAAATTCCACCCTGTAAGAAAGAAAAAGAAAACAAACATGAAACCATAATATTGTGAAATAGAGATAAAGATAAAGGGAGTAAATCTGACTCATGAATGAACAACACAAAACAAACGACGTTTCGGCCCTTGGCCTT
>NC_088369.1:4129422-4131922 GCF_034508935.2 Berghia stephanieae
GAATATAAAGTTGTTTTGTAAAGAGTTTGTTTGAGTTTTAATAATCAATTTTTCTGCTGGGTAAGCCTGCCGTTTTGGGAAAAATACTGAAAATGATCGGTAGGGAGAGAGTTAAAGGCTGAATATAGGACATATCCTTTAAATGCCTTATCCAGTAGTTTAAAACTGCGAAATCTCAGACAACTTGTATTGAATCATTCACAGACAGTTTTACACAAAATGTCAATAGTTGTTTGAAACTTCACAGAAGTTTTAACAAAATATCAGATAGCTTGTTATTGAATCAATTCACAGGAAGTTTTAAACAATGTAGATAGTTCCTTTGAATCATTACCAGACAGTTTTACCAAAATCTCAGACAGCTTGTATTGCATCATTCACAGACAGTTTTACACAAAATATCAGATAGCTTGTATTGAATCATTCACAGACAGTTTTACACAAAATATCAGATAGCTTGTATTGCATCATTCACAGACAGTTTTACACAAAATTCAGATAGCTTGTATTGCATCATTCACAGACAGTTTTACACAAAATATCAGATAGCTTGTATTGCATCATTCACAGACAGTTTTACACAAATATCAGATAGCTTGTATTGCATCATTCACGACAGTTTTACACAAAATATCAGATAGCTTGTATTGCATCATTCACAGACAGTTTTACACAAATATTAGACAACTTGTATTGCATCATTCACAGACAGTTTTACACAAAATATCAGATAGCTTGTATTGCATCATTCACAGACAGTTTTACACAAAATATCAGATAGCTTGTATTGCATCATTCACAGACAGTTTTACACAAAATATCAGATAGCTTGTATAGCATCATTCACAGACAGTTTTACACAAAATATCAGATAGCTTGTATTGCAATATTCACAGACAGTTTTACACAAAATATCAGATAGCTTGTATTGCAATCATTCACAGACAGTTTTACACAAAATATTAGATAGCTTGTATTGAATCATTCACAGACAGTTTTACACAAAATATAGATAGCTTGTATTGCATCATTCACAGACAGTTTTACACAAAATATCAGACAGCTTGTATTGTATCATTCACAGACAGTTTTACACAAAATATCAGATAGCTTGTACTGCATCATTCACAGACAGTTTTACACAAACTATCAGATAGCTTGTATTGTATCATTCACAGACAGTTTTACACAAAATATCAGATAGCTTGTTTTGTATCATTGACAGACAGTTTTACACAAAATATCAGATAGCTTGTATTGCATCATTCACAGACAGTTTTACACAAACTATCAGACAGCTTGTATTGTATCATTCACAGACAGTTTTACACAAAATATCAGATAGCTTGTATTGTATCATTCACAGACAGTTTTACACAAAGTATCAGATAGCTTGTATTGAATCATTCACAGACAGTTTTACACAAAATATCAGATAGCTTGTATTGCATCATTGACAGACAGTTTTACACAAAGTATCAGATAGCTTGTATTGAATCATTCACAGACAGTTTTACACAAAATATCAGATAGCTTGTATTGCATCATTGACAGACAGTTTTACACAAAGTATCAGATCGAAAATTACTACTATATAATACTTGAAGTTATTTGACATAAAATATGGGGTGCCGATACCGTAGTTAATGAAGCGCTCGTTTAACAAACAAATGGACCTAGATCGATCTTAGTTGTATTGAGATTTATTTCAGACCCCCTCCCCATCCTTTTTTCCAAACACGAGTGATTGTGTACATGGGTATTTATAAGATCTGGCAGAAAATATTTTGCCTTTATTGGCTCTCGAGTCCCTCCCAATTTTTGATTTCCAAGAAATGATTTTATTATTGTTGTAGGGTTGTTGGGAGAACGAGACAAGATTGACTAACAAACACCTGCCAATATAGCGATTTTGAGAATCTAAAACAATTTGAACCATGGTTAAGTTATAAATAGATAAACATATACGAAATATAGGGGTCCCGATTGTTCAGTTGGTAGAGCGCTCGTTTTATACACTAATGGACCTAGATCGGTCTCGGGTGAAGTTGAGATTTGTTTCTGATCCCGCCCTGTCCTCTCCTTCCCCTGTCCACCCAGGAGTTATTGGTTAACATGGTCTATAACGATCTGGCAAAAGGCACTTTGCGATTGAAAAAAAAAAGCATGACATTTATAAGGGCTAACCCACACCGGAGACTGACTCCGACGACCCGGCACTGCCGTCCTCTGCCGTCTTCCGGATAAAGACGTCGGGCACGGACAAAATACTAAGAATAAAGAGAAGAGCCGCTAGACCCACCCATACCAAGCACCCGACTTCCTCTGTCGTTTGTTTGTTTTTCTTTTTTTTTTTTGAGCTTGGTATCGGTAGGTCGAGAGGCTCCTCTCTTTATTCTTTTTTATTTTGTCCGTGTACGACGTCTTTATCCCGAAGACGGCTGCAGGGGACGGCAGTGTCGGGTCGTCGGAGTCAGTCACCGGTCTGGGTTAGCCCCAA
>NC_088369.1:4136922-4156922 GCF_034508935.2 Berghia stephanieae
AAATAGACGCAAATAATGTTGACTTTGGTGCCAGATTCAATAACTGTAGTTCCAACAATTATCGTTGCGGCTATGTGGTCTTGTGATATGACACTCGCTTTCAGATCGGAGTGTCCTGGGTTCGAGCCTCTTTCGGCCCATTGTTGAGTCATTGGAAAAGACTCTTTATTCACATTCTCTCACCGTACTCAGGTGTAAAATGAGTACCTGGCCGTTAACAGGGTCGTGTCTGTCCGAAAAAAAAATGTAGTATCGCCTAACAGGCGTCATGTCTCGTTCTACATGTTAGGTAAGTGTTGCTATTGTCTAGGGACCTCTTTGTAAATCGCTTTGAGCACGTTTAGTCGATATTGCTCTATATAAAAGCTCAAGTTTAGCATTAATTAAAATATTTGTTTTATCATCATTCAAAAAGAATATAATATCCAGTAGTCTGATGTCACGCCGCCCGGCAACGGCGGCCATCTTGGTTCTAAACAAAGAAAATCATTACTTTTTATTCTTCAAGCTGGCTAGAACTTTTCATTCCATTTTCATATGCCTTTTGATCAGAATGTGTAAAAGTCAAAAATGATCAAATTTATGGGGGTTTTTCCCTCTGGATACGCTTTTATGCTAGCCGGAGAAATATTTCATACGGGCTCCGCCATTGTTCCGATAGTTTAGAGCCAGTGTTACTAAGTTACCATGCGTCATTAGGAAGGAAGTGACGTTACGACTATTGAATCCTATTCTTAATTTTACTATAGCAGGTTTCAATCCTATTTATCAATTTGTTTTTAAAACCGTAGCACGTTTATAGAGTCAAAGATTTGAGAGTCATCTGCATAGAAATGATAGGAGGGTCCAAATGTTCGTACAATAGGCGAAAGAGGTTGCATACACAGTGTAAATAATACAGGTCAAAGGACCGAACCATGGGGTATTCAAAAAATAATTTAGTATCTGGCTGTCTGATTTGACACTATCCACCACGACAGCCTGTCTGCGATCCATGGGATATGATTAAAACATCTTTTGGGATGTTCCAATAATCCCCAAAGTTTTCTCAAGTTGGGACAGTGCGGCTATGTGGTCTTGTGGTATGACACTCGCTTTTGGATCGGAAGGTGCTGGGTTCGAGCCTCGCGCTCGGCGCATAGTTGAGTCCTTGGAAAAGGCTCTTTACTCACTTTCTCTCACCGTACTCAGGTGTAAAATGAGTACCTGGCCGTTAACAGCGTGTCTTTGTTCGAAAAATTGTAATATCGCCTAACAGGCGGCATGTCCCGTCCTACATGTTAAATGTTCCTGTTGACCAGGGACCCCTTGTAAAGCGCTTTGAGCACATCTAGTGGATATTGCGCAATATAAAGCTCAATTTTTAAATATTTTTTTAAAAAACAATATGTCATGGTCCTTGGTGTCTAAATGCTGCAGAAAAATCAACTAGGCATAATACATTAACTTCGTGAGAGTCGACATGATGATGATGATGATGATGATGATGATGATGATGATGATGATGATGATGATGATGATGATGATGATGATGATGATGATGGTGGTGGTGGTGATGGTGGTGGTGATGATGATGATGATGATAAGTATGAAGATGATGATGACGACGATGATGATGATTTATCACCAACCGTAGGATCACCGTAAGAATTAGTTGCATCACTGGTCTGCCTCTGAAGTTTCTCTTGGTGCTCCATTACCTCCGCCAGCACATTCTTCTGTATGACGGAAGTGGCAGCATACACGCATGCGCAGATGACGCATGTTGAAAACAAGATGGTGATGATTATAAGGTTATATATCCGGCAGGGGCTTGGAGGACTTTTCTTGTCCATCATTCCTTCTGCGTGGATGCATACAACACATTGTTTGTCACTGTTCTGTCGAAGAAGAGGGTTCTTGGAAACTTTTTTGGAGATGGTCTTGCTAAGACTCGGCATTTTCTGTTCCCGCTCTTCGGGCGATTTTGTCTGTAACTTGGAAGTTCTTGGTTTTTTAAAATTGAGTTCTAGCCTGCATAGAAAAAAAATTCAAACGATTATGTGAAAGCAATGTGGATTCCATCTCTCTCTCTCTCTCTCTCTCTCTCTCTCTCTCTCTCTCTCTCTCTCTCTCTCTCTCTCTCTCCTCTCTCTCTCTCCTCTCTCTCTATCTCTCTCTCTCTCTCTTCTCCTTCTCTCTCTCTCTCTCTCTCTCTCCCTCTCTCTCTCTCTCTCTCTCTCTCTCTCTCTCTCTCTCTCTCTCTCTCTCTCTCTCTCTCTCCAATATGTGACCCTTCGCCTCAA
The DNA here is from genome assembly GCF_034508935.2 of Berghia stephanieae. NCBI lineage: Eukaryota > Metazoa > Mollusca > Gastropoda > Nudibranchia > Aeolidiidae > Berghia > Berghia stephanieae. The sequence continues at coordinate 4,139,208 of NC_088369.1, forward strand.
AACTGTATTAAGTCGGGATGGTTAAGATGTTGAAAATTGAATTTATAGCCAGAAATATCAGACTTGTGTTGAGTTTGTATGTTTTATTGAAGAGAATGGATACGATATTTTAGGGTTCAAATGCCAACCATTTATATTTTTGAACAGTTTAACATTTAATTCGGCTTTTAAGGATATGGTTCATTCCGACATAATACCGTTTTGAGACGATGGGTCACATATGGCACCATAGAGCTGGGCTACTAAATCTTATCTATATACTGTCGTTAGCTGTCCCATGAACATATTTTTTTTCGTCATAATCGGATTCTAGTACGCTATTGACTTCTCCCGAGACCGTGCTAGAATCCGGTCAGTACTGCAGTTTCAAAACTAAAATAATTATTATAAATTAGTCCTCTTACACAATAGGGAATGAGATTAGCGGAAGAGTAGCGTCCCTTGATTGGACGTAACCCATAGTCTGTGACGTCACCGGCGGAAAAGTTATTAGAGAGAGAACGTCATGTTGCTTGTGCGCATGCGTCTCTCGTCCTCGCTTCCGGTGAAAGCGGCTTGAGACACTTCAAAACCAAATTGACTTCCTTTCTGTAAGATGACGTCCAATCAACGGATGCTACTCTTCCACTAATCTCATTCCCTATACCACTTTTTCCCATGTTGGTTATTGAGTGAATGCATTGTATACTTGCGATCAAAAGAAAGTATACACATTTAAAATCGTCGTTACTTTCTTATCCGTTGGCGTAGGCTAATGATTTTATATACACTGAGTTGTTTACCATTAGCCTTTCTGTATAGATAGTATGCGCTTGGCTAAGAAGCTCATAACATTGCCATCCGGAAGTATAACGGATCAACACACATTGTGTGTAACCATGAACGTTTGTAGTCAGTATAATATAGTTTAGTGTGAATTACTCACAAACGCGGATGGCAAAAACCAATAATAAAGACCTGAGTGACGTCATCTTTGAACTATCTATTAAGTGAATGCATTATCTACCAATTTCAGTCCCTTAGTTTGTGGACAAAGAAACAAGCTGCTTTGTTTATGAAAGTTGTAAACATACCCATGAGTCATGCTGAGTCATGCTGAGCAATATTACCAATTGTAGCGTTGGATATTTCTCAAATTGTGAACACTTTTCACTATGTCGGTCATCTTGAGCACATATTCCAATGTGACCAATGACCTCGAGCACATGGAAATGTAATATAGATAGTATGCGCTTGGCTAAGAAGCTCATAACATCGCCATCCGAAAGTAAAGAGGACCAACACACAAAACTGTGTGTATCCATGAACGTTTATAGTCTGGTTAATGCAGTTCAGTGAGCATTACTCTAAACGCGGATGGCAAAAAACAATAACAAAGGCTTGAGTGACGTCATCTTCGAACTATCTATAGATCGTGCCCATTTCAGTCCCTTAGTTTGTGGACAAAGAAACATTACAATGACATCTCCACGCGGGACTGGGAGGTATCTCGATGTTAAGGCTTATTTTTAACATGATTTGTGTGATTTTGTGAGATTTGTTTGTTCGTAGAAATTATCTAGCCTTTAAAAAAGTGTTTACGTGTGTGCTGCCTTTCCTCTTAAAGTATTCACTGTGTTGGTTACAACAAAAGGACATAATCTGTGATAACCAAATTCACCTAATAATAGGGAATGAGATTAGTGGAAGAGTAGCGTCCCTTGATTGGACGTCACCCATAGTCTGTGACGTCACCGGCGGAAAAGTTATTAGAGATAGAGAGAACGTCATGTTGGTTGTGCGCATGCGTCTCGCGTCCTCGCATGCGCACAACCAACATGACGTTCTCTCTATCTCTAATAACTTTTCCGCCGGTGACATCACAGACTATGGGTGACGTCCAATCAAGGGACGCTACTCTTCCGCTAATCTCATTCCCTATAGATAGAATGCGCTTGGCCAAGGAGTTCACAACATTGCCATCCGGAAGTATAACGGACCAACACACAAACTCTGTGTAACCATGAACTTTTATAGTCTGGTTAATACAGTTTAGTGAGAACAACTCACAAACGCGGATGGCAAAAACAATAACAAAGGCCTGAGTGACGTCATCTGCATACTATCTATTGTGCAAGTGTTGCTACTAGGGGCTCAAAGACATAAAATAACAACAGTCAAATTGAAGGAAAGCTTCAATTTAGTTAACGAAGACAGATGATGAAGACGTTTCAGGTTAAGGGGCAGCGTGGCTCAGCGGTCTTTGCTTCCTACCCGAAAGGTACAGAGTTCAATCACCCGCCGCTACGTTGTGTGGCTTTGAGCAAGTCACCTCGCCCTAGCTCAGTTTGCGGCGCTGCTCTGCGGCTGATGCCTGGGTTATTCAAGTCTTCCCTTGGGGATGAATAAAGGGAATTTTATTAATGTTTATGGCGGTCTCAGGGAAAACTGGAATAACCCAGGCATCATTTGCAATGCAGAGCCGCACATTGAGCTAGGTTGAGGAGGTGACTTGCTCAAGGCCACACAGCGCAGCGGTGGGTGATCGAACTCGGTAACTTTCGGGTACGAAGCAAAGACATTACCGCTGAGCCGCGCTGTCGCTGGTCCGTTATATTTCCGGATGGCAATTTTCTTAGCCAACGATTCTTATGGACACAACTCATTGTTCAGTTTATTTTGGTTCTCATCGTCTCGCATTGTGACGTAGTTTTTAGGGGTTTGTCAGGCTATTCTAGCATTCTAGCTCGTCAAGACGTTGGCCATATCTATCTTTAACCCTTTCGAAGTAGCTGAAGCCGGCAGCAACAGAGTTTGTGAGTATTCATCATAGTATTTTGACGCAGTTGTTTAGTTAACTTGTATCCATCCCGACGTGTTTTATGAGGTCATTTTAGGATAATATTATTGCGCCGCCCCGTGTAGTGCTCAAGGAAATAATTTAATTTACGATCCCATTGATGTTGACTATTGAACACAACTCACAATTAATTTGTTTTCTTTTGTGCTTGTCGACTTGTTATTTGACGTAACTATTCGGTAAGTACCAGGCTTTGAGTTTCCGAAAGCTACAGTCAGGCAATAACTATGAGTGTCCGTTTGACACGCGCAGCTTTATATCTACCTGTTTGTTGTTATTGTGCAGTGGATTGCATTCGGCGTCAAATGTGTTAAAGAATAATATTAGTGTGTAGTTGTGTTTAGTTGCCAGCAGCACGTTTGTTGACAAAGCTGAAATCACTGGTGTGTTGAGGTCAAGTGTGTTAAAAGTCTTGATTTTTCTGATTTCATTTACAATTCAAGTTTTAAAGTGTGTTTTTGACATGTTTTAGTTAGTGTGATAAACGACAGCTTTGTGTAGGAGGCCATTAATGTTGTTTTGATTTATAATCAGTAACGTGATTTGTTCCCCACCGCACCTGAACGGGTTTATGTCGAGGTGAACTTAATGATAAGCATTGCATATCATATGAAGTGAATGCATTTACTCCCTGTAATATTTACAAGTATCCACTCATATGAGACTGTTATCTAAGTGTTGTGGTTTACAGAAGGAACGAACTTGAGGGAGGCCTTCCGAAAGCTCCTACATCCCCAGTATTCTTGTTTTTGTTTTGTTTTTATAACAGGGGGGAAACTTTTAAAAAAAAGTCCCCCCCCCCCTCCCAAACCCCCTACTAGAACATTATAAAAAAAAGTTTCCCCCTCCCAAACCGCCTTAATACTCTGAAGGAGACACTTAAACTTAATATGTGCCCCATCTTCCTCAATCCGGTATTACGTAAGTGTGAACCAGATGAAGAAAAGTGAATTTACAGCGGCTATGGTTTGATATTCGCTTTCGGATCGGAAGGTCCTGAGTTCGAGCCTCGCTCGGTGCATAGTTGAGTCCTTGGAAAAGACTATTTACTCACATTCTCTCACCCTGCTCAGGTGTAAAATGAGTACCTGGCCGTAAACAGTGTTGTCTCTGTCGGAAAATATTTTTATTATCCCCTAACAGGCGTCATGTCTCGATCTACATGTTATGTGTTGCTGTTGGCTAGGGACTGACCCCTTGTAAAGCGCGTTGAGCATGTTTAGTGGATATTGCGCTATACAAAAAAAGCTCAATTTTTTTAGAGACCCGAAAAAGTGTGTATGAAACAGTGTCAGACGAAGTAGAAAAGAAAAGTACTAACTGTACATACATTGATATAACGTGATACTAAGCGGCCAGAAGCTGCGGTCTGGTGGTCTGTATATAAAAAGTAATGTTAAAAAACACCAAACTACCAAACACTGAACGTTTCGGGCTCAAAATCGTTCTTCAGTCAAACAACAACAAAAAAAATCCCCAATAAAATTGCCGTCTATCTGTTTTGTACCTACTTATATTTTCTATTGGTCTTGTTGTTGGCTGAAGATGGATTTTTGAGCCCGAAACGTTTCGCGTTTGGCGTGTTGTCCTCTTTTTTTTTTTTTCAAATGTAGAATATTAATTTTTGTTTATTTGTGCATACATTATTATAAGAAGGTAATGAATAAATTTGTGATCATTTCCTTGAATTGTGACGTCATTCGTTGGATGGTTTCAGGTTCTGATGAAATGGAATTTGTTTTTTGTTTTTTTTTTCAAAATATCAAAAACGGCAAACTGATAACAGTGATATGGATTAACGTACAAATAATGGATTTTTGATTGAGGGGTAAGTATACTTCAATAACTTTTATTCAGATTGTTGGTTCCGAATCAACGTGTACATATATGCAGGTCTGACATCCGAACATCCTTATGGCCTAGGTTAACATTGTTGTAATGGACAATATTTTGCATCATTTCCAAAAAAAAAATTTACAACAATGAAATTGGGTTATGGGACCTGCGAATACGTGCACATTGCACCGAATATATAAATCGACTGACTGTATCTTACTTTAACGAGTTCCCGCCCCCCCCCCCTCCTCCTCCCCCCCCCACTCCTCCCTCCCCCCTCCCCCTTCCTCCCTCCCCCTTCCCATTCTCGCACCCATTCTCTACTCTTCCTTTCATCTCTCCACCCACCCCCACCCCCCACCTCTCTCTCTCTCTTTCTCTCTCTGTCTCTCTCTCTCTCTGTCTCTCTCTCTCTCTGTCTCTCTCTCTGTCTCTCTCTCTCTCTCTCTCTCCTCTCTCTCTCTCTCTCCTCTCTCTCCCTCTCTCTCTCTCTCCCTCTCTCTCCCTCTTTCTCCCCCTCTCTCTCTCTCTCCCTCTCTCTCTCTCTCCCTCTCTTTCTCTCTCTGTCTCTCTACCATTTAACTACACAATTATTACACAATCAATCAAAATGGGCAGCGTGGCTATTCGGTATCGAAATGTACCGAAAGGTACCGAAAGGTAGTGAGTTCGATCACCCGCCGCTGCACTGTGTGGCCTTTAGCAAGTGACCTCCACGCCCTAGCTCAATTTGCGGCGCTCTACTGCGGTTGACCCCTAGGTTATACCAGTCTTACCTTGGAATAGACCCAAAAAATAAATTTCCCCTATGGGATGAATAAAAGGAATTTTATTTACTTATTTTTATAAAAAAGCGACATGGCTGAACTTTGATTGGACTCCCTGATCCTTCATAATTAATTTATTCCCTCGAATAGAATAACATTTCCATTTCATAAATTTATTCGTGCTTCACTTCAGTCTTTCTCCCCCCCCCCCCCCCCCCCCCCCCCCCCCCCCCCCCCCCCTTAAGTTGTGTTTATGCATCATCACTGCTTATAGCTATGTGGTCTTGTGGTATGACACTCGGCTTTCGGATCGGAAGGTCCTGCGTTCGAGCCCCTCGCTCGACGCATAGTTGAGTCCTTGGAAAAGGCTCTTTACTCACATTCTCTCATCGTATTCAGGTGTAAAATGAGTACCTGGACGTTGACAGCGTTGTCTCTGTCAGAAAAAATTATAATATCGCCTAACAGGCGTCATGTTTCGTTCTACATGTTACGTGTTGCTGTTGGTCAGGGGCCCCTTGTAAAGCTCTTTGAGAACATTTAGTGGATATTGCGCTATATAAAAGTTCTTTTTTTTAAATAGCCAAGTACTCTTTCAAGGTCTAAGTAATGTCGCTTATTGTGTTTAAATCTATAATTTGGCATTTATTTACTCACTGTTTGGCATAATATGAAAACAAAAACACTTTTAACCCTCTCCTTACCAACTACAAGAAAATCGTCACATTTGTTAGGTTACAATGAACATTTTTTTGTTAATCAGAAAAGTTTTGTACATCACAATATTTTTTGAAAAAATCTTTTTTTTCGAAAGCTTGTTATGCTACACAAAAATTATGTCAATGAAGGAACTGATAACTCTTCAGATTGAGTGTTAAAAAATCAATTTTCCCTGAAAATGGTTCGTAAGGAGAGAGTGAAAATTTTGACCAGAAAATTCGCTCTTCGAATATCGATCGATAGAATTTGACCTCGTCTTGTCAAAAACACTCAAACCTGGGACTCACATTTCTTCTAGATGATACTGTTCTTCTTCGTTCGGGCAGCCAACGCCCAAGCGCTGCGTCATGTTGGAGGCGGGTGCTCAGCTCGGCCAGGAATACGGTTCAACAGTCGTGACGTCACTTCCCTCGTAATGGCGCATAGTAATTTAGTAACTGGTTCTAAACTATCGGAACAATGGCGGACACCCTTATGAAATACTTCTCCGACGAGCATAAAAGTGTATCCAGAGGAGAAAAACATTATAAATCTGATCATGTTTTGACTTTTATACATTCTGATCACATGACATGTGAAAAAGTTCAAGCCATCATGAAGAATAAAACGTTCCGATTTTCTTTGTTTAGTACAAAGCTGCTGGTTGCTGGACGGACGTGACATCAGACTATTGAATCCTATTGTTCATGACATGGTTCTGTCACTATTTCTTCTGGCAGACTGTTCAATTTCTTAGTTGTTCGTGGGAATAAAGTTCTGTTGCCTACATTATTATTATTATTATTATTATTATTATTATTATTATTATTATTATTATTATTATTATTATTATTATTATTATTATTATTATTATTATTATTATGTTGTGTTTGATCAGATGGTTGTGTATGTCAAAGGGTGGATGGTACGGGTGCTATGCTTGCGTGTTGGCAGTTGTGGATTGGTTTTTGTTGAAATTTTAATTTGCGCATGGATGGCATTTGCACATCGGTCAGACAGCCTAGATTATTTTCGGCGACTGGTCAATAATAGGTATTTCAAGTGACCTCAAGTTTTAGCCCAATTCCCCCTAATACAACGAATATGAAGAAATTATATGTATTTACTCTGTTATCTCCCTTGTTTAATACAGCTATAATAGGGAAAATCTAAGACCTTAAACCGAAACGTTATGATTGATTGCCAGAGTGATTCTATAGCAGATGTTTTGGTAACATGTATGCAAAGTTTCATGCGTTCAACCCGAATTCGCATGGTTTTAGCCTAATTTCCCCCTACTGATGGTGCTAATGGTGTCTGAGTCAGTGCGAAGCCATCGTTATGTTATTGCCTGATACTGAAATCCAAAAGGACTGGCAATTTGACGTCATTATTTGTTTTTGTTTTTTGCACCGCCTAGTGAGTTGTCGTTAGTAGAGCTCATGGAAACAAGTTATTTCATTGGTTGAACTATTTAATACAACTCACGATTTGTTTTCTTTTGTGGCAAAAGACTGGCATTTGGACGTCATTTTTTGGCCAGTATCAGGCCATAACTTTACGAAGGCCACAGTCAGTGTCACATTATTTAATTGGTTATCCAGTGTCTTTGTACTTTATCGAGAGTGTTAGGGCTTACCCACACCGGAGACTGACTCCTGACGACTCGGCACTGCCGTCTTCCGGATAAAAACGTCGGGGCACGGACAAAATTTACTAAGAATAAAGAGAAGAGCCGCTAGACCTACCCATCCCAAGCACCCGACGTCCTCTACCGTTTTTTAATGGGTTTTTTTCGAGCTTGGTATGGGTAGGTCTAGTGGCTGTTCTCTTTATTCTTAGTATTTTGTCCGTGTCCGACGTCTTTATCCGGAAGACGACAGAGGACGGCATTGTCGGGTAGTTGTAGTCAGTCTTCGGTGTGGGTTAGCCCTTAATGATATAGTCTTTGTACGGCCCCAAATGATCCTGAGTACTCAAAGAACTCTCCTATAAAATCCAAGTTTTGAGAATGTTTGACAAGATAAGAGTACTTTTACTCGAAATTTGAACTTTCAGGTCAAAATCATAAAGAATAAAAATGTGTTTATATTTTTCAGAGAGCGACATTTTTCTTACTATACTTACACCCTTTTCGACTGTGTTTTTCGTGCCTTTATAGATAGTATATTTTGAGAAAATGTACTTCAATAATATTATTTCTCAGATAAAAATATAGCCCTCTAATATCGTTTTCTACCAAAGTCTAAAAATATTTTTTTTTAGGATTTCCTGATAATTAGACCCAGACTGCCCCTTAGCTCTCTCCTTACCGACAAATCTCAAAACTTTTACTAAAATCTCATACTTACTCAATACATCAATTGAATTTTTAAACTCAAATTTAAGCGCACAAAGTGCATAATATACATAATTTTGTAGGTCAAAACAAGCTTTACAAAACAGTATTACGCTCTTGTAAATATAACAACACCACCACAAGATCAGACCTAAAAATAAAATATACACGACGTCCATATGGTGCAAAAAAAAAAATATTTTAATGGACATTTCTCTAGAAGTTGCAGATCCTTTATCATTTTTTTTAATATTAAAAACTGACTGAGATTTGATTTGACCATTTGAAGTAGACAAGTAGTATTGGAGAGAAAAAAATGTAAAGGTTGCACGTCTGACCGGTAATCAGAAGAGTCTGAGGTTCCATCCCCAGTGGATGTCGACTGATTTTTTTGGGATGGTTTTTTTTTCTTCTTTTATTTTTCTTTCTTGTTTTGTTTGGCACCTTCATACATACTTGTTCAATTTTTTTGAAAAATAAAAAAGTACATAAAACTTTACTCAACGCTATCCCTATAGGGAAGGAGCGCTAATCTCATTCCCTATGACCATAAGAAAGGCGTCCCATTCCTAGCCATACATCTCACATTTCTCTCATTCATATGTATTCTGTTAATCACAAAAATTGAAGAAACGTTTTGTTTTATAAAAATGTGTTTATATTTTTCAGAGAGTGACAGTTTTCTTACTATCTACTTACACCCTTCTCAACCGTGTTTTTCGTGCCTTTATAGATAGGATATTTTGAGAAAATACACTTCAATAATATTATTTCTAAGATGATGATATAGCCCTCTAATATCGTTTTCTCGGGGCACGGGGCGCGGTTTGGGTCTAAATAAAAAAAAAATAGAATAAATAAAATAAAATTCCCTTTTATTCATCCCAAAGGGGAAATTTTTCTCTAGGGTCTATTCCAAGGGAAGACTGAAATAACCCAGTCGTCAGCCGCAATGCAGCATAGCAAATTGAACTAGGACGAGACGACTTGCTCAAAGCCACACAGCGCAGCTGCGGGTGATCGAACTCGGTACCTGCCGGGTACGAAGAAAACACTGAGCCACGCTGCTCTAATTATCAGGAAAATCCTTCAAAAATTGATTTTGAGATTTTTGGTGGAAAATGATATTAAAATAATATTATTGAAGTGCATTTTCTCAAAATTAAATGTACTATCTATAAAGGCACGAAAAACACGGTCGAAAAGGGTGCAGGTAGTAAAACGAAAGCTATTTTGCTCAATGTCATTTTACTAGGGGTATGGGATACTGTGTGAAATATTTTTCAGAATCTATTCTATGAAATTGTCTGAAAATTTCGGAAAAAATCCGGAAATTGGTCTGATAAAGAGAGTTAAAAGTGCGCTCGGAATTCGGAAAGAAAAATTAAATGTTTAATAGTATCTAGATCTTTAGGAAGATAGTAATAAATATTTATTGTCCACAAAAAAATGGAAAAATTTCCTTACCACCCACAGGAAAATCGTCACATTCGTTACGATGTAACCGACAATTTTCTCATTCTGATTACTCTTGTACATCAAGAAATTTAAAGAAATGCTTTGATGACAGCTATAAATACTAAACACTGTGTTGTAGAGCTCACTTGTTACTTTCTTGTTTGAGTAAGAAAAGTCTATTTTTGTGCTGGGTGGGTGTAAATTTTTAGGGAAAATTCTAATAATAGCTGGTAAGGAGAGAATTACAATTAAAGTTTGTGAAAGTATGGCAGAATGAGCAAACTATTATTATATATTTTTTTATTGTGAAACTTTTATTTTCAGTGAAAAGTACCATCACACCTTTTATTATCTATCTATATAATTCCACCCCTCTCCCTAAATAGTAACGCGTAATGATATCATGTTTGCAATAATAATTTGTGACGTCAGATTATAAATCGTTAAGTTTCACTAAAAATCAGATTCTTTAACAAGAAGTATTATTTAAGTGGTTTTGAAGATGTCTTTTATTCAAAGATGACGAAATCTGAATTGATTGAGGGGGTGGAATAAAAGATTTCTTACACTCTTGGGTTTTGGGAATTCGAACTTTGTTCCCAAAGCGTACTCGCAAGCTCGTGTAAGAATCGTAATATTATCCAATGTTCACGACGTTGATCATAAAATCTCATATAAGTACTTCTCAGTGGACAGTGGACCATTTTTCTAGAGCCCCTCTCACTTTTGTTTATTTGTTATTGTTGTGGACTTGTGTGGGTATGTGCGTGGCCTTCGTAAAGTTATAGCCTGACACTGACCAAACAATGACGTCAAAATGCCAGTTTTTTGCTACAAAAGAAAACAAATCGTGAGTTGTATTCTATAGTTGAACCAATGGGACCACTTGTTTCCGTGAGCACTACTAACGACAATGATGATGATAATAATGATAATAATAATAATAATAATAATAATAATAATAATAATAATAATAATAATAATAATAATAATAATAATAATAATAATAATAATAATATTAATAGTAATAATGATAATAATAATGATGATGGTGATGATGATGATGATGATGATGATGATGATGATGATGATGATGATGATGATGATGATGATGATGATGATGATGATGATCATCATCATCATCATCATCATCATCATCATCATCATCATCATCATCATCATCATCATCATCATCATCATTATTATTATTATTATTATTATTATTATTATTATTATTATTATTATTATTATTATTAAAGTCGGACATTGTTTCATCCAGACTTTCTCCGAACTTTATCTAACACCAGTGTCTGCTCCCTAATTTGACACGTTGACCCAGACAAGTGTATTTGGTACTGGATTTTAATCAGAATATATTTTTTAGGGTATCGATACAGGTATGTACTTAAAGTGGTTGATAATATTATTATTTTTTTTCCTGGATATACAGCTTTATTAATATTTTAAGGGATAAAAAAAAGAAAGAAAATAAATGATTTTTTTTTTTCAAAAATCGGAAACTTGAGCATACAAACGATAACGTCGGCCTTCACCTTTACTCAGTGGACGTTCATTTCCGGTGTTTGATCTAAAAATAGATTTTGTTTTGCATCATACTTCTCCCTTTGTTGTATATAATATTATGATTGATTTGAGTATTTGAACCTTTTTAATTGTTTAAACAGTTTTTTTTTCAAAGTTTTTATCTCAGTCTCAGTTTAGAATGACTTGTCAATTTTCATCTGACCCAGATGTCCAACCAGCAGAAAAGTACTTTTTCGCATCCTATTCAAAGGGTAGCGATCAATTGCTGTTGTCCCTCTCAGCCTGTAGATAGTATGAAGTTGACGTCACCCATGTCTTTGTTATTGCTTTTTGCCATCCGCGTTTATGAGTAATTCTCACTAAACTGTATGAACTAGACTATAAACCTTCAAGGTAACACATTGTTTTGTGTGTTGGTCCGTTATAATTCCGGATGGCACTGTTGTGAGTTTCTTAGCCAAGCGCATACTATGTACAGAGACCGGCCGGGATAAATTCCGGCTTTACGAGCCTAATGACTCTAAGAACTGTATCTGGCAATTTTGTAACAATGCCAGTGTAATTTCAATTTTTGAAAAAAAAAAAAAATTTGGCCATGAAAAAAGAAAATCAATAAAAAAAGCAGTCCTTCAGAGCCGCCATGGAGCCGGAGTTTATCCCGGTTTCCATAGCGTGAAACGGACTATAGCAATTTCTTGTTATCATTTGGATAGGACGCTAGTCTAAAGCAACGTACTTTCCACCAATCTAACAAAATCAGCTACCCCATTCACTGCCGGGTGGACAGGAAATTCAGATATACCCGGGATCGATCTTTGTCCTTTTGCGTGTGAAGCGAGTGCTCTACCAGCTGGGCTTTCAGGACCCCTTTTTGTATCAATGCCATTGTAATTTCAAATTTAAATAAAAGAATATTTTTGCGACGAAAAAAAAATCAAATAACTATCAATTAAAAAGATTCTCAATATGTCCAAAAAGTCTCAACCGGAAAGATGTTTTTTTATTGAGCTTTTATATAGCAAAATATCCACAAAACATGCGCATTCAAAGCGGTTTACAAAGTGTCCCTGACCAACTGCAACACAAAACATAAAGAACGAGACATGACGTCTGTTTGTCGGGGGAAAAAAACAAAATAACTGTGTTATCGCCTAACAGGCGTCATGTCTCGTTCTTTATAATATTACGTATTGCTGTTGGTCAGGGATCCTTTGTCATGCCTGAGACAACGCTGTTAAGGGCCGGGGAGTCATTTTACACCTGAGTACGGTGAAAAAAAGTGAGTAAAATATTTTCCAAGGACTCAACTATGAGTTGAGTGAGGCTGGCTCGAACCCAGGACCTTCCGATCCGAAAGCGAGTGTCATACACAAAAGTACTATATAGCCGCAAAATTTTTAAAAAAAAATAATTCAATTTAAAATTTCAATTGATTGTACTGGTGGATATCTGCTGATGAAAACTGTTTTGGTCAAACTAAAAATCAAGATTTTTAAAATTATCAATCTTTCTTTTGGACAGTGTCGACGTGCACTTATTTGCAGGTCTGATAACCAAATTTATTAGGGCTCATTGTTATAATGGAAATATTAACAGAACAAGATGACGCAAATTTTGCCCATTAGTACAATGTTAAACTAGGCCCATGAGTGCGTTCGGATGTCAGACCTGCATATATGTACTTGTCGTTAAAAAAAAAACATACTATAAAAAGAAAAAATATCTTCCATTGCAACTTTTAAACACCCAAGGTCAACACTTTGCGGATCGTATACTTTCTCCATGAACAAGAAAACTTGAGGGTTTTTTTTATATAGCGCAATGTGCAGTACTCAAAAAACGTGGTCAAAGCGCTTTACAAGGGGTCTCTGACCAACAGCAACACATAACATGTAGAACGAGACATGACGCCTGTTAGGCGATATTGCAATTTTTTTTTTTTCCGTTACACCCGAGTATGGTGAGGGAATGTGAGTAAATAGCTTTTTCCAAAGACTCAACTATGCACCGAGCGAAGCACGAACTCAGGGCCTTGCGATCCGAAAGCGAGTGTCATTCATACCACTACACCACATAACCGCACAAAAACCCATGCTACCCATAAAAACCCATACTATGAGAAGAAAACCTACACGATATTTTCCATTGCAATTTTTTAAAACATCCAAGGTCACCACTTTGCAGATCATAATATACTGTCTCCACGAACAACGCATTTGAAAGCGTTGACCTAAATTCAATGAAATAATCAAAATATTGAGGCTATAGGAGTGACACAACTCTTTACCCAGATGTATCGATTTTTAAAAAAAAACATGGCTCATCAACATGTATATATTCTAAATTAAGCTAGAAAGGTCACAAAGAAAATATAGTCTTCAATGCTACATTTTAAATATTGTTCACCTTTTTTTTTTCTTTCTTCCCTTGCTTGCTTCTTTGCGGAATTCAGTCGATGGTGATAGAGCTTTGTTATTATTTTATTCCCTCTGTGGTCGTGTTCAAATCGTGTTCTTGAGAACCGTACGTGTATGTATGCCCGCTATCTGGATGGAACTGTTTGCTTTCAATCTGTAGACAGCCGCCCTAGTTTTGTGCTCAAGGTAGTAAGTAGGTACTAAACAAGAATCGATAATTTACAAGTGTAACTATCGACACCTTGAACAAATATATTATACTACATGAACAAAAACAGCTGCAGTGTCCAAAATGTTTGCAACGAATTCACTTTTTGCAGAAGCAAAGATCGAAGTATTCCACACCCTTTTAATTCCCAGCAGAACTGACTGGATATACGATTTGCAACACCAAGCTCTTGCTTCCAGCTCGCCCGAACACTCTTCCAAGCACGGAGAGAGAACCTGGTAACCAGCAAGCTAGCCAGCTAGCTGAAAATATGGGAATCCCTCAGAACTGACGTTTATTTTTAGCCTCTTATTTATAGCAATCCGAAACGAAATTATTATTATTATTATTATTATTATTATTATTATTATTATTATTATTATTATTATTATTATTATTATTATTATTATTATTATTATTATTATTAAATTATTGCGAAATAAATGATTGGAAGCTCTGTTGTTAGACCTTGATATGGGCGTAAGTAAGCCAATGTCGTTATTGTCTCTTACCTGGAAAAGCTATAAATATCCGAGTTTTCCTATGAATCTGGTTGCTTGTGAACGTCAATCTCACTACGACGAGGGCGGAGCAACGTTTGAATTGACAGGCAAAGGTCTTCGAATACATACTATATAATAAGTTGATTGTCGTATCCATTGTCAGAAAATGAAACAATTTTCGTTGTCGAGCATTTGAATCTTTGAAATATTTGATATCTTACATAATCTAGTTTGTAATAAACAGGTGACAAAGGCTTTAGATGATATTGAGAAAAATTAAATTTGAAAGAAAAAAATAGTATTAGATATTTTCAATTTGTTTATTAATAACGATGTTAATACATACGTGTTGTATTTATTTGTAAACAAAATATTTCCAATTCTAGAAAACGTTTAATATACAATTAAAATTGCTCAAAAATAAATAAAGGAATCAGTCAGTTAATAGTCTATGTGAAATGAAATTAATATACATGTTGTTTTTTTCTCCCTATTTTCAAGTCATGAATGATAACAGCCAAGAGACATAACCCCGTTATTGAAATACAGAGATTTTAAAACAAGCTAGTGTGTTATTTTATATGGACGATTACTTTGTTGTCGATAGCTAGGTTAGATTGACTGAGTCTTTTATTTCTTCTTCACAATGTGTTTAGCCTCTCTCTCTCTCTCTCTCTCTCTCTCTCTCTCTCTCTCTCTCTCTCTCTCTCTCTCTCTTTTCTCATGACGAAGAGGGGGGTAGCCTAGTCTATTTAAGAGTTTGGCACGTAAGTTGTTGCCGCACAAAATCAGCTAGCGCCAAATTTATGTCAGGCAAGAGTTGTTGGTGACACACAAACTAGCAGTTACCAGCTTAGTCTATACGAGTTAAATAATTGTAACTAAATAGTTATAACTTGTAACTTGTATTACAGTTATATAGGCAATTTAATAATGTATCAATTTGGTACCATGTTAGAGTGAGCAAAATCAGGAATAGTAATTTGAATGTCAAAATTACCAGCATTATGTAATGTAAGTGTTGTCACTGTCCATACTTATTATCAGGGCTGATAATCCAAACTGTTTTGGGTTCGTTGTTGGAATAGGAAACATTTTCAAACCAAAATAATTTTTGTTGTTGAAAATATCAAATTAAAGAAATTAAGGAGCAGGCACCAGTTTAAGATAAAGATCTGAACAAGTGTGTGGCACGTCTGACCGGTAATCTGACGGTCTGAGGTTCGATCCCCAGTCGAGATAGACTGATTTATTGGGATGGTTTATTTTTCTTCTATTTTTTCTTTCTTGCTTTGTCTGGCACCTTTCATACAAACTTGTTCAGATCTTTATCTTAAAATGTTGTCCATGACAACAATGTTAAATCAAGCATATCATTGCATTCGATGACCAGACCTGCCAATTCGTACACCTAAATTGTGATGTTAAAGACAGAATAAAAATGTTTCTTTACAGAATGAGAATTTATTTATTTTAAGTAAAATGTAAACATTGAAATTGAATTTTAAGGAATATTATGTCGTAACACCCTGACAAACAATAAGTTTATAATGCCAAAATAACCAGAATCAGGGAATTTAAGAATTATGAAATGTATGAAAGTAGCTTAACCCTCTCCTTACCACATACAGCAAAATCGTCACAAAATACATTTTTTCGTATTCAGATTTATTTTGTACATCACAATGATCTTTGTTTAATGAATAAGAACATAAAGTTGGGGGTTTTTCTGTATAGAGATTGTTTGCGTTTAAAAAATCAATTTTTCTGCTGGGTAAGCCTGCCGTTTTGGGGGAAAAAACTGAATATGGTCGGTAAGGAGAGAGTTTAAAAATGACTCTTTATAATGATGTCATTTATTTTAATATACTATGGTATTATAAGATTACAGAAAATTTAAATTTTATGCATCAAAGGTTGGTTCACCTTGAAATCTAACCGTTTTGATACGACGGGAAACATATAAAAATGTAATTTAATCATTATTCTCAATGAACATAATCTAAAAATAGCATAGTAAAATAGCATAAACATTGATATGAATAAACAATACAATTCATTAAACTTAATACGATCAATCATTGAAGTTCATTCTACATTTAAGATGAGGGTGACAGAAAAAATAATTGCTGCAGAATGAATGACACACCATTTGCAAAATTATGATAAATCAAAATGAATTTAATTTTTTTTTTAATGTCCAATTTGTCAAACATTTCAGAGTTTGTTTGCTACTGTTTGTTTACGAGAATAGACGACAATGATGATGAAGATCACGATGATAGAAGTAAAAAGAGTGTTTATATTCATCATCAAGATCATGATCATGTCAATCATCATTTTTATCATCATTATTTTCATAATATATTTTATGTTTATAATATATTATTATTATTATTATTATTATTATTATTATTATTATTATTATTATTATTATTATTATTATTATTATTATTATTATATTATTATTATTATTATTATTATTATTATTATTATTATTATTATATTATTATTATTATTATTATATTATTATTATTATTATATTATTATTTGTTGTTGTTGTTTGTTGTTGTTGTTGTTTGTTTGTTGTTGTTGTTTTTTTTATTATTATTATTATTATTATTATATATTATTAATAATAATATTATAATTATAATTATTATTATTATTAGTATCATCATCATCATCATCATCATCATCATCATCATCATCATCATCATCATCATCAACCGCATCATCATCATCATCATCATCCCCATTGATATTATGTAGGTATAATTACTCATTTGTTTACATATGAACAGCTTGGAACAACCCTCCTCCCCACCCCCACCCCAAAAACCCCCAAAAACCCTCCTCCCCACCCCCACCCCAAAAAAACCCAAAAACCCTCCTCCCCACCCCCACCCCAAAAACCCCCAAAAACCCTCCTCCCCACCCCCACCCCAAAAAAACCCCAAAAAACAATTTTAAATGAAAACTGTGGGGACAAACAGTAGGTTTTAATTCTCATGTTTACAACTTCACAGGAAGACTATTCAACATTAAAAGTTATTTAAGATAATTTTTATGTTTTTTAAAAGTACGTGTTACATTCATACAGTT
>NC_088369.1:4161922-4186922 GCF_034508935.2 Berghia stephanieae
TTGTTTTGAGTTGGTATGACATTTCAGGAAAATTCTTAAAATGATCATTACGGAGCGATTTAATCCCAATCTTGTCTAAAATATAATATGATGCAATTTATAAACGTTATTTGTTTTAAAAGTACGCAGAGGAAACGATTCAATTCGGCAGTTATCTGACGCATGGATATGTTTGTACAGAAGTGTATAATCTGTAAATAGACAGACGTCGAACTTGATACTTGTAGGTAAATCATGAATGTAGACAAGGAAGAGTGGTGGGCCTTAAACCGATCCTTGGTGTACACCAAATGCTATATGACCAATTTTAGATTTTTCACCACTCACAACAATCTCTTGGCTTCTACAATTGAGAAAGTGATTTATGTATCCAACGTACTAAATGTACATTAATCCCAACCGCTTGGTGTTTTTTTAAACTTAAAGCCTTTCATGATGCACTTTATCAAACGCCTTGGTAAAATCCAATGTTATTGAATAAGTTTATCCATCTTTGTCTAATCCAGTTGTTATGTTGTGAATAATTGAAATGAGCTGAGTCTCTTAATCTTACAACTTCTTATTTTGACAAGATGAGGTCACCTTAACCTATCATAACACCTCCTTCCCTCTTTGTCTTTATTGAAATAAGGGACGGATGACAATGATATCCGGCCGATTAATGATGTGGTGCCCAAACATATAATTTATTATATTATATTCCATTCAGTTTTACCATTTTATATTCTTAACTTCGATAGATAAAAATTGATATGTGACTAATTGATGATGTGTTGCCCAAACAAAGAATGTGTAATGTTAGTTTATTTTCCATTCTGTTCTACCATTTTGTATTCTTAAGTTTTCTTTAAAATGCGAATAAGGTGTTACATTACGGTCTTTAGGTTCTCGGATCAATGTCATAATTTCGGATACGGTGAAAAATCATGTATTATTCCACCCCTCTTCCTACATAATACGCTTAATTAATGATATCATGTTTATACTAATAATTTGCGGGGGGATTGCTTATTTTATTCTTTGAAGGGAAAGCTTTTTGCGAATCAAAGTGACGTTGATGAAATTGCCATTTTCTCGTAAAACGACAAGGTTTCAGGTTAGGTTACAATTCAATTAAACGCTGGTCGAAATTGTTTGTTTGTTTTTTTTTTGTTGTAAAGTGTACATAGATAGAACGTTATATATAATAGCTTATAATATCATATAATGTTTAAAAACCACATTCTGTCTTGAATACTGTCTAGTCTTGTGATTCCCGTGTGTACACAAGGCCATTCTTCTGATGTCTATCGCCAGATTCAATATGCGTCCGTTTCCACCATCTATCCATTCAGCAATGTAAATCTGTGCATTGCGGTGTTCTGAGAAAATTGAGTTACCTCCCGTTAGCATTCCTAGAATAGAGGAAAAAAAAACGAAAACAGAATAGGTAACGTAATCGAAACTAGACAGATACGTGAGAAACAAACAAACACAACTCCCAATTAATTTTAAAAAGAGTAAAAGTGCAAACACACACACACCCACACACACACACACACACACACACACACACACACACACATTCTCTGTCTCTCTCACAAACAAACATAGAACACCGCGATCTCTCTCTCTCTCCCTCTCTCTCTCTCTCTCTCTCTCTCTCTCTCTATCTCTATCTCTCTCTCTCTCACACACACACAGACATACATACACACATACACACACAAACTCTTTGTCTCTCTCACAAACAAAGGTAGACACATTGCTCTCTCTCTCTCTCTGTCTCCATCTCTCGCTCTCTCTGTCTCCTTCTCTCTCTCTCTCTTCTCTCTCTCTCTCTGCTCTCTCTCTCTCCATCTCTCTCTCTCTCTCTGTCCTCTCTCTCTCTCTCTCTCCTTTCTCTCTCTCTCTTCTCTCTCCTTCTCCTCTCTCTCTTCTCTCGTCTCCTTCTCTCTCTCTCTCTCTGCTCCTTCTCTCTCTCTCTCTCTTCTCCTTCTCTCTCTCTCTCCTCTGTCTCCTCTCTCTCTCTTCCTCTCCTCTCTCTCCTCTCTCCTTCTCCTTCTCTTCCTCTTTCTCCTTCTCTCTCTCTCTGTCTCCTCTCTCTCTCTCCTCCTCTCTTCTCTCTCCTCTCCCTCTCTCTCCTCTCCTCTCTCTCTCCTCTCTCTCCTCTCTCCTCTCTCTCTCATCTCTCTTCTCTCCTCTCTCTCTCTCCCTCTCCCTCCTCTTCTCTCTTCTCCTCCTCTCTCTCCTCTCTCTCTCTCTCCTCCTCTCCTCCTCTCTCTTCCTCTCTTCTCCTCCTCTCTCTCGTCTCTCCTCTTCTCTCCTCTCTCCTCTCTCTCCTCTCTCTCTCTTCTCCTCATCTCTCTCTCTCTCTCTCTCTCTCCTCTCTCCTCTCTTCCTCTCTCCTCCTCTCTCTCTCTTCCTCCTCTCTCCCTCCTCCTCCCTCCCTCTCTCTCTCCCTCTCTCTCCCTCTCTTCTCCTTTTCCTCTCTCTCTCTCCTCCTCTCTCCTCTCTCTCTCTTCCTCTCCTCCTCTCCTCCCTCCTGTTCTTCCTCTCTTCTCACTTCTCCTCTCCTCATCTCTCCTCCTCTCCCTCTCTTCTCCTCTTCCTCTCTGTCTTCTCTCTTCCTCTCTCCTCTCTCTCTCCTCTCCTCTCTCTCTCTCTCCTCTCTTCTCTCTGCTCCTTCTCTCTTTCCTCTTCTCTCCCCTCTCTCTCTTCGCTCCTTCTCTTCTCTCCTCTCCCGTCTCTTTCCCTCTCTCTCTCTCCTCTCCCTCCTTCTCTCTTCTCCTCTCTCTCTCTCCTCTCGAGTCCTCTCTCCTCCCTCTCTCCTCTCCCTCTCTCTCTTCTCTCGCCTCTTCCTCCCTCCTTCCTCATCTCTCTCTCTCTCTCCCTCTCCTCTCGTCTTCCTCTCTCCGTTCTCTCTTCTCTTTCCTCTCTCTCTCTTTCCTACTCTCTCTCTCTCTCTTCGTCTCCTCTCTCTCCTCATCCTTCCTCTTCTCCTCTCTCTCTCTCTTCTCCCTCTCCTCTCTCTCTCTCCTCTTCCTTCTCTCTTCTCCTCTCTTCTCTCTCCTCTCTCCCTTTCTCCTCTCTCCTCCTCTCTCTCTCTCTCTCTCTTCCTTCTCCTCTCCTTCTCTCTCCTCTCCTTCTCTCCTCCTCTCTCCTCTCCTTCTCGCTCTCCACCCTCTCTCACCTCTCTCTCTCTTCCTCTCTCTCTCTCCTCCTCTCTCTCTCCTCTCCTCTCTCTCTCCTCTCCCTCCTCTCACCTCTCCTCTCTCCTTCTCTCTCTTCTCTCTCTCTCTCCCTCTCTCTCTCCTCTCTCCTCTCCTTCTCCTCTCCTCTCTCCTCTCTCTTCTCTCTCCTCCTCATCTTCCTCTCCTCTCTCTCCTCCTCTCCTCTCCCTCCTCTCTTCACTCTCTCTCTCTCCCTCTCTCTCTTCCTCTCTCTCTCTTCTCTCTCTCCTCTCTTCTCTCATCCTCTCCTCTCTCTCCCTCTCTCCCTCTCTCCTCTTCTCTCTCTCCTCTTCCTCCTTCTCTCCCTCTCTCTCTCCTCTCGCTCTCTCCCTCCTCTCTCTCCCTTCCACTTCTCTCTCTTCCCTCTCTTCTCTTCTCTCTCTCTCCTCTCCTCTCCCTCTCCTCTTCTCTCTCTCTCCCTCTCTCTCTCTCTCATGCTCTCTCTCTCTCCCTCTCCTCTCTTCTCTCTCTCTCTCCTCTCTCTCTCCTCCCTCTCTCTCGTCCTCCTCATCTCTCTCCCTCTCCCTCTCCTCTCTCTCTTCTCTACTCTCTCTCTCTCCTCTCCCTCTCTCTCCTCCTCTCTTCTCCTCTTCCTCTCTCTCTCCTCTCCTCCTTCTCTTCTCTCCTCCTCCTCTCTCTCCTCTCCTCCTCTTCTTCTCGTCTCTCTCCGTCTTCCCTCCTCTCTTCTCTCCTTCTCTCTCTCTCCTCTCTCTCTCTTCCTCCTCTCCTCCTCTCTCTCTCCCTCTCTCCTCTCTCTCTCTCTCTCTCCTCCTCTCGTCTCTCTCTCTCTTCTCCTCTCTCTCACTCTCTCTCTCCCTCTCTCCCTCCTCTCTCTCTCTTTCTCTCCTCCTGTCTCCTCTCTCCTCTCTCTCTCCTCTCTCTCTCTCTCTCTCATCCTCTCTCTCTCTCCTCTCTCTCCTCTCTCTCCCTCTCTCTCCTCTCTTCTCTCATCTCTCTCTCCTCTCTTCCTCTCTCTCTCGTCTCTTCACTTCCCCTCCTCTCTCTCCTCCTCTCTCCTCTCTCTCCTCCTCTCTCTCTCTCCTCCTCTCTCCTCTCTCTCTCTCTCTCCCTCTCTCTCTCTCCTTCTCTCTCTCTCCTCTCCTCTCTCCCTCTCTCCCTCTCTCCTCCTCTCTCTCCTCTCTCTCTCTCCTCTCTTCCTCTCTCTCTCTCCTCCCTTCCTCTCTCCTCTCTCTCTCTCTCCCTCTCCTCTCTCTCCTCTCGCCTCTCTCCTCCCGTCTCTCTCTCTCCCTCTCTCTCTCTCCATCTCTCTCTCCTCTCTGTCTCCTTCTCTCTCTCTCTCTCTCTCTCTCTCTCTCTCTCTCTCTTCTCTCTCTCTCCATCTCTCGCTCTCTGTCTCCTTCTCTCTCTCTCTCTCTCTCCTTCTCTCTCTCTCTCTTCTCTCTCTCTCTCCATCTCTCTCTCTCCATCTCTCGCTCTCTCTGTCTCCTTCTCTCTCTCTCTCTCCTTCTCTCTCTCTCTCTTCTCTCTCTCTCTCCATCTCTCTCTCTCCATCTCTCCTCTCTCTTCCTCTCTCTCTCTCTTCTCTTCTCTCTCTCTCCTCTCTCTCTCTCCTCTCTCCTCTCTCTCTCTCTCCTCTCTCTTCTCTCTCTCTCTCTCTCTCTCTCTCCATCTCTCTCTCTCATCTCTCGCTCTCTTCTCTCCTCTCTCTCTCTCTCTCTCTCCTCTCTCTCTCTCTCTCTCTCTCCATCTCTCTCTCCATCTCTCGCTCTCTCTGTCTCCTTCTCTCTCTCTCTCTCTATCTCTATCTCTCTCTCTCTCTCTCACAAACACACACACACACACACACGCATACTGACACAAACACACACACTGACACACCGTCAGAATAATCAATCTTAATTTATCAAAACAAGCCAATAAATAAAAATATACAGACCAGTCTACATAAGGTTATTTTCCCAACCTCTATTTCAGCACTGTCATAAAATTCCATTTGCTAATGAATAATAATAATAATATGTTGCTATGTGACCATATGATATGACACTCCTCTTTGCATCGGAAGGTCGTGGGTTCGAGACACGTTCTGAGCGGAGCATAGTTGAGTCCTTTAAAAAAGAAAAATAAAGCTATTTACTCATATGTGACCCTATGTCTCAAAACGGTATTAAGTTGGGATGATTAAGATGCTGAAAATGGAATTTGTAGACAGAAATATCATGCTTAAGTTGAGTTTATATGCTTCATAGAGGAGAAGGAATACCACGTATTACTGTGCTAAATACTAACGTTTCATATTTTTGACCAGTTTTAACTATAATTTGACTTTTTAGCATCTGGTCCATCCCGACATAATACCGTTTTAGACGAGAGATCACATATTCTCTCACCGTGCTCACTCAAATGTAAAAAAAAGTATCTGACCATTAACAGCTACAAAGCTCTGTCGGGGAAAATGTGTTGTCTATGAAAACCGTGTAAAGCGCTTTGATGCAAAGGTTGCTGCTTGAAGCTTGAAGGAAAACATAACGATAAATTATTGAATTGTAATCTTCATTTTATAAGACGAAGACAGATACTGTGGACGTTTCGGGTTTCCCTTTTATCAAGCAAAGAGGATGAATGAAACACTACAGACGGATGAGATAATCACATTTATATAGGACAATTTATATCCTTTGAACGTGCCCAAAGCGCTTTACACCTGGCCCAAGCCAACAGCAACACTTTACATGTACTTTTGCAATTAAAATAGCCTTATGTTTAAAACTACGCATTCTTTTCCAGAAGAGGCTAGCAGCTTATTGAATGTAAAGTAAATGAAACAAATAAAATAAATAATCACGAACTTATGAGGTGCATTTTTACAGATTCACCATGCTTCATGCGCTTAAGCTTGCTTTTTTTTTATTCAAACAGCAGCATGGGCCACATAAAATAAAATGTCTATATCATTTTCTGTCGCCCATAACACTTTTTAAAAAAATAATTTTGTGCTAGCACTCTTGCAATGTCAGTCACTTACGATAGCTAGGTACTCATTCACACCTAAGGCGAGTTGGGTAATAATTTGTCATTAAGTGCCTTACTCAAAGACACAACTGCCTAGGCCAGAATTTCATCACCCAACTGAACCGGTACTACGCATTACGTCACTTATTTGTGTGGTCCCTGAAAGGCCATTCAAGTAGTCTTTCAGAGCCATTAGGCTCATGGAGCCGGAGTTTATCCCGGTTTCTATAGCGTGAAACGGACACTAGCAATTGCTTGCTATCTTTTGGATAGAACGTTAGTCTATCGCAAAGTACTTTACGCCAAATTTAAAAGATTCACTGGGTGGACAAGGGGGATCAAAAAAATATCGACTGCACCCGGGGTCGATCTTGGTCCCTTTGCGTGTGAAGCAAGTTCTCTTCCAACTGAGCTATCGGGACATCCCTCCTTCCCCCCCCCCCCCCCCCCCCCCTTGAAAGGTAATTGCTTACAACTATTTTCAAAAATAGATTCTCTTAAACTCTAATTTCAAGCATCGTTTTTATTTGAAAATTAACCATTGCCAATAGAATTCAAAAGTCTGATGTCACGTCCGCCCAGCAACCAGAAGCAGGGTTCTGAACAAAGAAAATCGGTACTTTTTATTATTCATGCTGGCTAGAACTTTTTCACATGTCATTTGATCAGAATGTATAAAAGTCAAAACATGATCGGATTTATAATGTTTTCTCCCCTGGATACACTTTAATGCTCGTCGGAGAAGTATTTCATAAGGGCGGTGATGGAGATAATGACATTTGCATTGTTCCGATAGTTTAGAACCAGTTACTATGCGTCATTACGAGGGAAGTGATGTCACGACTGTTTAACCCTATAGACACATAGATAACCATGCCTTTCGGACAGCCGTCATAATGTCAACAATGGCACTGATTGGTTAACATGGCAACCTACACAGGGTTTACTGTCGATGGTATGTGTCTAAGTAAAATACCCACTGTTCTACAGCTTGATCAAAGGAACGGACAATGTGTAAACTTAAACATTTATATAATATGGTCGAGAAAATGGTGTGGTAACGACTACTCACCCATTTAGGCGTGTATAAAAACAATAACAACGATCAAAGAGAGCTCGATTTCATTCATATTATTGTTTAGGAACAAACATCTATGTTTGTCCGAGCACGTGTGTAGGTGTGTCACAAATTCCATGTTTTGATTGGTCAAAAATCCACTGGTTCATTGTAAGCATAATCGTCTTTTTAAAAATGCTTTATGAATATTTTTATATCTTTATTGTACATGACATATCAGGAAAAAAAACCCATTTAAATGGATACTTTCTCAAAATGTAAATGATTAATGTTTACTGGGAACGGAGCAGTTTTCGGCGTAATCCCTCCCCCATGCCTGAAGGCACGTTTCTCACATACAATGCTGACAAATTTTGTTTTAATCACGAAACACCTGTTCTGCTGCCGCACTTTGGAAAAAAAAAACAAAAAAAAAACAAAACAAACATTTTAAAATTTGGCCAGAAAACTCGTTCTTAAAATATCGATCTATTTAAATGACCCTCATCTTTGCAAAAAAAAATGCATAACCCAAACAACTCTCAAACCTGGGACTTCGCAAAGTTCTTGTCGTCCCACACTTTGGGATTCATGTGAGTTCTGGTCTCACGATTTGGGTGTCACGTTGCTGCTCTTTCGTCTAGTCCAAACATCACTGTGGAAGATTATTTCATATCACCGTATTATTATTAGTATTGTATAACGAAAGGGGAAAAAAAACAAAACAAAACAAAAACAAACAAAAAATAAAGCTTGAGATTTTATAAAGTGCAATATCCACTAAACGTCTTCAAAGCGCTTTACAAAGGGTCCCTGGCAACAGCAACACTTAACATGTAGGACGTGACATGACTCGTGAAAGGCGATATAACGATTTATTGTTCGGACATAGACAACGCTGTTAACGGCCACCTGGAGATAAAAAAATAAAGTGAGTAGATGTGACTCATATATAAGGGAACAACACAAAACAAACAACGTTTCGGCCCTTGGCCTTCGTCAGGAGACAGTAAACTGAACTTGAACACGTATCAAACACACACATACATGGAGTAGTAGGCAAATTAAGTAGTAAAACCAAAACTAAAGGTGTCTGAGCACGGTGAGAGAATGTGAGTAAAGAGCCTTTTCTAAGGACTCAACTACGCGCATTATAGTAAGTCCTGTGTGAACTAGAGACCAAGATAAATGCTTGAGAAGAAAATATTGAGAGTAAAATTAATGGAAACAGATTGGATAAGGAATGAGAAGATTCTGAAATTTGTGAAGATTAGGAAAAGATGCCAGTGTGATGGTGAGAAGGAAAAGGTGGATTAGGATGGGGTATTTCCTGGGGAAAGGAGAAAAGAACAATTCTGCTGTGCCAAAGGAATGGACTTGAGGTAATGAGAGGGAAATAAGGGACCAAACAACATGCGGCATGATGGTGTAAAAGGTGGAATTAGACTGGGTATTTCCTGAGGAGAAAAGAAAAGAACAATTCTGCTGTGCTAATGGAATAGACTTGGGGTAATGAGAGGGAAATAAGGGACCAAAACTGCATGCGGCATGATGGTGTAAAAGGTGGATTAGGATGGGGTATTTCCTGAGGAGAGGAGAAAAGAACGATTCTGCAGTGCCAATGGAATGGACTTGGGGTAATGAGAGGGAAATAAGGGACCAAAACTGCATGCGGCATGATGGTGTAAAAGGTGGAATTGTATTGGGTATTTTCTGAGGAGAGGAGAAAAGAACGATTCTGCGGTGCCAATGGGATGGACTTCAGAGGGAATGAGAGGGAAAGAGAGGAAGCAAAACTGCATGCCGCATGATGGTGGAAAAGGTGGAATTCAATTGGGTGTTTCTAGAGGAGAGGAGAAGAAAAACGAGTCTGCAGTGCCAACGGGATGAACTTCAGAGGGAATGAGAGGGAAAGAGAGGTAACAAAACAACATGCCACATGATGGGGAATTCGATAGGGTGTATCTTGAGGAGAGGAGAAAAGAACGATGTGCCAATAGGATGAACTCAGAGGGAATGAGAGGGGAAAAAGGGACCAAAACAACATGCCACATGATGGGGAATTCGATAGGGTGTATCTTGAGGAGAGGAGAAAAGAACGATGTGCCATTTAGGATGAACTCGGAGGGAATGAGAGGGAAAGAGAGGTAACAAAACAACATGCCACATGATGGGGAATTCGATAGGGTGTATCTTGAGGAGAGGAGAAAAGAACGATGTGCCAATAGGATGAACTCAGAGGGAATGAGAGGGGAAAAAGGGACCAAAACAACATGCCACATGATGGGGAATTCGATAGGGTGTATCTTGAGGAGAGGAGAAAAGAACGATGTGCCAATAGGATGAACTCAGAGGGAATGAGAGGGGAAAAGGGACCAAAACAACATGCCTCATGATGGGGAATTCGATAGGGTGTATCTTGAGGAGAGGAGAAAAGAACGATGTGCCAATAGGATGAACTCAGAGGGAATGAGAGGGGAAAAAGGGACCAAAACAACATGCCTCATGATGGGGAATTCGATAGGGTGTATCTTGAGAGAGGAGAAAAGAACGATGTGCCAATAGGATGAACTCAGAGGGAATGAGAGGGGAAAAAGGGACCAAACAACATGCCTCTGATGGGGAATTCGATAGGGTGTATCTTGAGGAGAGGAGAAAAGAACGATGTGCCATAGGATGAACTCAGAGGGAATGAGAGGGGAAAAGGGACCAAACAACATGCCCCATGATGGGAATTCGATAGGGTGTATCTTGAGGAGAGGAGAAAGAACGATGTGCCAATAGGTGAACTCAGAGGAATGAGAGGGGAAAAAGGGACCAAAACAACATGCCACATGATGGGGAATTCGATAGGGTGTATCTTGAGGAGAGGAGAAAAGAACGATGTGCCAATAGGATGAACTCAGAGGGAATGAGAGGGGAAAAAGGGACCAAAACAACATGCCACATGATGGGGAATTCGATAGGGTGTATCTTGAGGAGAGGAGAAAAGAACGATGTGCCAATAGGATGAACTCAGAGGGAATGAGAGGGGAAAAAGGGACCAAAACAACATGCCACATGATGGGGAATTCGATAGGGTGTATCTTGAGGAGAGGAGAAAAGAACGATGTGCCAATAGGATGAACTCAGAGGGAATGAGAGGGGAAAAAGGGACCAAAACAACATGCCACATGATGGTGGAAAAGAAGACAGCAGGAATTGTATTGTATATTCCTGGGAGAGGGCCATGCATCAACCGGATGAAGTGGAAAGAAAATGTCCAGACAATATTCGCCTTCCTGTGCTGAGATATATAAGATTAATGTAAGGAACAAGAAAGACTTTTCATTTTAATTCTGGTTGTAATTTTATACACGTTATCAAACACACATCCTTTTTTTGTTTTTATTAGAGGGCAGCGTGGCTCAGCGGTACGGTTCGATCATCCATCGCTGCACTGTGTGCCTTGAGCAAGTCACCTCGCCCTAACTCAATTTGCAGCCCTGTATTGCGGCTAACGCCTGGGTTATTTCAGTCTTCCCTTTGCACAGACCCTAGAGACAAATTTCCGCTATGGGATTGAATAATGGGAAATTTATTTATTTATTTTATTTATTATTTATTCGTGTCCAATAAAAATTGACCTCTGACCGATTGATGACGTCGTGCACAAAGGGATATCTGAGTCATGATCTCTAGAAGAACTACCAGTTACCACAGAGATTATTATCATACATTTTATCAGCAATCGAAGTAATCAATCTTAATGTTCTACCGGTCGATTCAGTTTTTACTTTGATAACATTGGCTAATACGATATGGATTATATATTTCAGTCATAGAAATCATTATCGGACTGACAAAACACAGCGGATTTATTTGGGTAAAAAAATGTTTTAAAAAGTAGTCCTTCAGAATCGTTAGGCTCATGGAGCCGGAGTTTATCCCCGTTATTACAACGTGAAACGGACAATAGCAATTGCTTTCTATCCTTTGGATAGGACGCTAATCTAACGCAAAGTACTTTCCGCCAAATCTAACAGACTCAGCTAACCATTAACTGCTGGATGGACAGGATGGTCAGAAAAAAAGTCGACTGCACCGGGGATCGATCTTGGTACCTTTTCGTGTGAAGCGAGTGCTCTACCAACTGAGCTATCAGGACCGACCCCCGGGTAAAAATAAAATCACACCAAATCATTCAATAAATTTTCCGATTCAATAAACTAAAATGAATTATATCCCTTTGAACCAACTGATTTTTGAGAAACAGGATGTACATACTATGTGAAATTATCTACATAATTATTAGCAGTCAACTTTATTCAAGTTGAGTTGTTCGGGGTTTTTTTCTTAAAGTTAGCTCTAACAGTACTTGGTCAATATCGTGCTAATTGGATTCAACAGTCTGATGTCACGTCGCCATGTAAGCCGTTTATTATACAGATTAAGTTTGTGTTTTGCGAATATGACATACATATCATTGAATTGTTTTACATCAAAGTTGCAGTGGGTTTGCTAGTAAAAAGAAACATACAAAATAATCTTGAGATTTTATATAGTGCAATGTCCACTAAACGTGCCTAAAGCGCTTTATATGGGGTCCCTAGCCAACACTTAATATGTAGGACCAGAATGTAGGACGAGACATGGCGCCTGTTAGACGATTTTACATTTTTTCTCCGACAGTGACATTTTACAGCTGAGCACGGCGAGAGAATAATATGAGTAAAGAACCTTTTCAAAGGACTCAACAATGCGGCGCTCTGAGCAGGGCTCGAACCCAGGACCTTCCGATCCGTATGATGTCTTTTATAGATAGAACAAAGATGACAACACTCAGGTCTTTGTTATTGGTTTTTGCTATCCGAGTTTATGATTACTTCTCACTAAACTGTATTAACCAGACTATAAATGTTCATGGTTACACATAGTTTTGTTTGTTGGTCGTTATACTTCCGGATGGCAATGATGTGAGCTTCTTAGCCAAGCGCATACTATCTATAATCTATCCTTGTTCTTGTACCTTTACAGGACAGACAATCGCATAATTCATTTATTTGGGTTTGAACACCTCCATCAATGGACGAATACAATAGTAGCATTTAATTTTCCTAAAATTGTAACATTTAACTATCATCATCATCATCATCATCATCATCATCATCATCATCATCATCATCATCATCATCATCATCATCATCATCATCATTATCATTATTATTATTATTATTATTGTTATTATTATTAGTAGTAGTAGTAGTAGTAGTAGTAGTAGTAGTAGTAGTAGTAGTAGTAGTAGTAGTAGTAGTAGTAGTAGTAGTAGTAGTAGTATATAAAAGTAACAGAGGGCATTTAAAGATTTTTCTTCTAAAAAAAAGACTTAGCTTTTAAACGATACGATACGATACAATACGATACGATACGCTTATAGCAGTCCTACTCGTACA
This sequence comes from Berghia stephanieae, assembly GCF_034508935.2. Taxonomy (NCBI): domain Eukaryota; kingdom Metazoa; phylum Mollusca; class Gastropoda; order Nudibranchia; family Aeolidiidae; genus Berghia; species Berghia stephanieae. Next base: position 4,174,597 of record NC_088369.1, read on the forward strand.
ACATTCTTACCGACACAACCTTGTTGCACTTGAAGACGATTGTTCTCAACCATTATCCAAAACTTCAACAACATGACATATGCGTGTCACAAACATGGCGCAACTCCTGTGTGCTTGCATTTCCTGAGGAGTCGTGCAAAAAAAAAAAAAAAAATAAAAAAATTATGATTCATCTTCCCCTTTGATATTTAACTCTGGTTATCGATTTTTTAAAAAGGATTTTCACATAAAACATTTTACGTTAAAAAATGAGCTTTTTTATAGCGCAATATATACACTAAACGTGCCCAAAGCGCTTTACAAGGGGTTCCTGGCCAATAGATAGAATGCGCTTTGCCAAGGAGTTCACAACATTGCCATCCGGAAGTATAACGGACCAACACACAAACTCTGTGTAACCATGAACTTTTATAGTCTGGTTAATACAGTTTAGTGAGAACAACTCACAAACGCGGATGGCAAAAACAATAACAAAGGCCTGAGTGACGTCATCTGCATACTATCTATAGCAACTCTTAATACGCCGGTTAGGCGACATTACATTAATTTGTTTCGGACAGAGACAACGCTGTTAACGGCCAGGTATTACAGTTACACCTGAGTACGGTGAGAGAATGTGAGTAAAGAAAGAGCCTTATCTAAGGACTCATCTCTGCACCGAGCGAGGCTCGAACCCAGGGCCTTCCGATCCGAAAGCGAGTGTCATACCATAAGACCACATAGTAGCCGCACATACCAAGCTACCATTTTAAAAAAAAAATTATTCCTTTTAAATACTCAAACTCATAAGGACGAAGTATACGGTAATATAGGGGATCCCCATTTCTCAGTTGGTAGAGCACTCGCTTCACACGCAAAGGGACCGAGATCGATCCCGGGTGCAAACGAGATTTTCTTTCTGACCCCCCCCCCCCCCGCCCGCCCTTCTACCCAACAGAGTAAGTCTCAGTGACCGGGCGGAAAGTACTTTGCTATAGAATAGCGTTCTATCCAAAGGATAGCAAGCAATTGCTTTTGTCCCTTTCACGCAATAGAAACTGGGATAAACTCCGGCTTCATGTGCCCAATAGGCACTTAAGGCCCGCTCTATACGCTAATATGATTTTATTCATCAACACAAGTTCTACAGCTCAACACATAGACCTACATTTCTTATGACTATAATGTAAATGTTCTAATTTTTGATGTAGAAAATAAATCTGAGTATGAAAAATGGAGATTATATCCTCACGAATGCAATGATGGAACAGCGTAGCTCAGCGGTATGGTCTTTGCTTCTTACCCAAAAGGTTCCGAGTTCAATCACCCGCCGCTGCGCTGTGTGGCCTTGAGCAAGTCACATCGCATCACCCTAGTTCACTTTGCAGCGCTGCACTGAAGTTGACGCCTGGGTTATTTCAGTCTTCCCTTGGAATTGACCCTACGTAGTAAGAACAATCAGTGTAAACATTTGATCCAATATTTTTTTAAAGAGCATTTATATAGCGCAATATCCACTGAACGTGCTCAAAGCGCTTTACAAGGGGTCACTGGCCAATAGCAACACTAAACATGTAGGGCGGGACATGACGCCTGTTAGGCGATATTGCATTTTTTGCGGACAGAGACAACGCTGTTAACGGCCAGGTACCCATTTTACACCTGAGTACGGTAAGAGAATGTGAGTAAAGAGCCTTCTCCAAGGACTCAGCTATGCGCCGAGCGAGGCTCGAACCCAGGACCTTCTGATCAGAACGCGAGTGTCATACCACTAGACCACATTATAGCCGCACTATTTTCTATAGTTGATCAGAAGAGGATTACAGATACCCCCACCCCCTCCCCCTTCACACACACACACACACACACACACACACACACACACACACACACACACACAAAACACATCCCCTGTACTCTTTTATGTCAATTAGAAAGACAAAACGAATGATTGCCGTTCTTCAATCCTAGCCTGATTTGATTTCATGATAAATCTTGACTGCTTGACCCTCTCCTTGCCAACTATAGGAAAATCGTCACATTCGTTACTATCCAACCAGCACTTTTATCATTCAGATTTCTTTTGTAATTCACCCAATTCAAAGACAAATGTTTTATTATAGCTATAAAAACGTGACACTGTGTTGGAGAGTTCATTTTGCTGATCAATATTATTATGCATAGAATGTATTTGTTGCTCTGAGTAAGAAAAAAATATTTTTGTGTTGGGTAAGTGTGAATTGTGCGGCTATGTGGTCTAGTGGTATGACACTCGCTTTCGGATCGGAAGGTCCTGGGTTCTAGCCTCGCGCTCGGCGCATAGTTGAGCCCTTGGAAAAGACTCTTTACTCACATTCTCTCACCGTACTCAGGTGTAAAATGAGTACCTGGCCGTTAACAGCGTTGTCTCTGTCCGAAAAATTGTAATATCGCCTAACAGGCGTCATGTCCCGTCCTACATGTTAAACGTTGCTGTTGACCAGGGACCCCTTGTAAAGCGCTTTGAGCACATTTAGTGGATATTGCGCTATATAAAAGATCTATTTTTTTACATTTCTTTTTTAATTGTTGGGAAAGAATATGGAAATGGCTGGTAAGGAAAGGGTTAATGACAATTCTTAATGACGATTTTCTTGCAAGGATGTCACGCTTAAAAGCGTTTGATTAAACAATCAAAAAACAAGTAAAAACAACAATCAATGTATACATTTGAAAACATGCAAAGATTTTAACATTACTTATATATGTATTCATCAAATTTAGAAATTAAGGTGCATGCACCGGTGCTAGATAAAGATCTGAACAAGTCTGTATGAAAGGTGCCAGACAAAGCAAGAAAGAAAAATGCAAGAAAAAAAAAATACGATCCCAAAAGTCAGTCGACCTCGACTGGGGGTCGAACCTCAGACCTTCTGATTCTCGGTCAGACGTGCTACCATTACACCACAGAGGTAATCAGAAGGCCCGAGGTTCGATCCCCAGTCGACCTCCACTGATTTTTTTTGGGAATGTTTTTTTCTTGCATTTTTCTTTCTTGCTTTTTCTGGCACCTTTCATTCACACTTGTTCAGATCTTTATGTGTTCATCATATTGATTGTTAAAGAATTTAAGATTTCTTATTAAAAGAACAAATTTTGTTCTTTTAATAAGAAATCTTAAATTCTTTAACAATCAATCATTTTGAAATATTATAATTTCTAATTTATCAAATACGCCCATTCATTTACGTGCATTCCTTTGATGACTGTTCCTGTCATTTTTTTTTTCTTCACGAGGCACCTGACATTCCATGCGTTATTGTCACGTGACTCCAGCGATGAGCATCCACCAACCAGCAGTAATGTATTTTTTCTTTTCTGACCGGCCCTGTAATTTTTTCACTAGACATCTGGCATTCCACCACTTATCATCACGTGATTCCTGCTATATTTATCCACCAATCAGCAATCATTCTTTTATGTGTATTCCTTTTTTCTGAATGACTGTCTTTGTGATTTTTTTTTTTTGACGAGACATCTGACTCCACGACTTATCGTCACGTGATTCCATGCCATCCATGAGCATCCACATATTTTCAGTAGGCATACCGTCAGCCACTGTCTTCAGGCGGTGAAATCTGTGGGCAAAAAGACCAAAAATAATTATAGAAAAGAACGAAATTGATGTCAGTCAGCTCTTTTTTTAGACAGCCTGTTAGTGTTTAGGTGTCACTAAATTATATCAATCCGTCGGCTATAAACGTTAAAAGTTATACAAGAGATTTGAATGTTCGCATATTAAATTTGGCTGGCGGATGTTGTGAGTATTTTACCTAAACACAAACCATCAAGATGGAAGTTTTATATTTTACAAATTAGCATGTCAATATAACCTGTGCGGCTATGCGGTCTTGTGGGATGGCACTCACCTTTGGACCAGATGGTCCAGAAGTCGAGTCTCGCTTTGAGCAGCTCATAGTTGAGTCCTTGAACAAAACCTTTTACTCATATTCTTTCACCGTATTCCGGTGTAAAATGAGTAACTGGCAATGAACAACGAGCAATATTACTGGGTTTTTTTGTTTTTTTTGTTTTCTCACAATCTCTCACCTTACTCGGGAGTAAACGAGGACCCTGGGCGGTGTCAACTTTGTCGATGTAGAGAAATAACATTGTAATAAAACATTACCAGCGTCATTTTTCATTCTATTAAACGTGTAGTCCCGATAGCTCATTTGGTGGAGCACTCGCTTCACATGCAAAAGGACTGTGATCGATCCCAGGTGAAGTCGATTTTCTTTTTTCTGACCCTCCTGTCACCCCAGCAGTGATTGGGTAGATGGGTCTATTACATCTGGCGAAAAGTACTTCGCGATATACTACTAGCGTCCTATTCAAACATTGACCGTTTCACGCTATGGAAACTGGGATTAACTTTGACTCCATAAGCGTAATGGCGCTGAAGGATTGTTTTTTTTTTCTACATGTTATGCGTTGGTGGGTTGTGACCCCTTGTAAAGCACCTTGAGCATATCGGTGGCTTTTGATTTATATTAACCTGAAATTGTGTTTTCTTCCCTTTCCTCTGTCCTTCTCCCTACTGTTACTCCTCTTTTTTCATAACTACCACTACCCCCTCCTCTCTTCCGCCTCCTCCTCCTCCTCCTCCTCCTCCCTTCATCCTGCTTCTCTTCCTTCTCCCTTCCTCCTCCTCTCCTTCCTCTTTCTTCTTCTCCTCCTCTTCTTCCATCATCATCATCATCATCATCATCATCATCATCATCATCATCATCATCATCATCATCATCATCAGCATCTTCTTCTTCTTCTTCTTCTTCTTCTTCTTCTTCTCTTCTTCCTTCTTCTTCTTCTTCTTCTTCTTCTTCTTCTTCTTTCTTCTTCTTCTTCCCTTCTTCTTCTTTCTTCTTCTTCTTCTTCTTCTTCTTCTTCTTTCTTCTTCTTCTTTCTTCTTCTTCTTTCTTCTTCTCTTCTTCTTCTTCTTCTTCTTCTTCTTCTTCTTCTTCTTCTTCTTCTTCTTTCTTCTTCTTCTTCTTCTTCTCTTTTCTTCTTCTTCTCTTCTTCTTCTTCTTCTTCTTCTTCTTCTTCTTTCTTCTTCTTCTTCTTCTTCTTCTTCTTCTTCTTCTTTCTTCTTCTCTTCTTCTTCTTCTTTCTTCTTCTTCTTCTTCTTCTTCTTCTCTCTTCTTTCTTCTTCTTCTTCTTCTTCTTCTTCTTCTTCTTCTTTCTTCTCTTCTTCTTCTTCTTCTTCCTTTTCTTCTTCTTCTTCTTTCTTCTTCTCTTCTTCTTCTTCTTCTTCTTCTTCTCTTCTTCTTCTTCTTCTTTCTTCTTCTTCTTCTTCTTTCTTCTTCTTCTTCTTCTTCTTCTTCTTCTCTCTTCTTCTTCTCTTCTTCTTCCTTCTTCTTCTTTCTTCTTCTTCTTCTCTTCTTCTTCTTCTTCTTTCTTCTTCTTCTTCTTTCTTCTTCTTCTTCTTCTTCTTCTTCTTCCTTCTTCTTTCTTCTTCTTCTTCTTCTTCTTCTTCTCTTCTTCTTCTTCTTCTTCTTTCTTCTTCTTCTTCTTCTTCTTCTTCTTCTTCTTCTTCTTCTTTTCTTTTCTTCTTTCTTCTTCTTCTTTCTTCTTCTTCTCTTCTTCTTCTTCTTCCTTCTTCTTCTTTCTTCTTCTTCTTCCTTCTTCTTCTTTCTTCTTCTTCTTCTTCTCTTCTTCTTCTTCTTCTTCTTCTCTTCTTCTTCTTCTTCTTCTTCTTCTTCTTCTTCTTCTTCTTTCTTCTTCTTCTTCTTCTTCTTCTTCTTCTTCTTCTTCTTCTTCTCTTCTTCTTCTTCTTCTTCTTCTTCTTCTTCTTCTTCTTCTTCTTCTTTCTTCTTCTTCTTCTTCTTCTTCTTCCTTCTTCTTCTTCTTCTTTTCTTCTTCTTCTTCTTCTTCTTCTTCTTCTTCTTTCTTCTTCTTCTTCTTCTTCTTCTTCTTCTCTTCTTCTTCTTCTTCTTCTTCTTCTTCTCTTCTTCTTCTTTCTTCTCTTCTCTTCTCTTCTTCTTCTTTTACCTCTTCTTCTTCCTTCTTCTTTTTCTTCTTCTTCTTCTCTCTTCTTCTTCTTCTTTCTCTTCTTCTTCTTCTTCTTCTTTCTTCTTCTTTTCTTCTTCTTCTATTCTTCTTTTCTCTTCTTCTTCTTCTTCTTCTTCTTCTTCTTCTTCTTCTTCTTCTTCTTCTTCTTCTTCTTCTTCTTCTTCTTCTTCTTCTTTTTCTTCTTCTCTTTGTGTTCGTGTGTGTGGTTGTATCTATGTATCTATGTGTGTAACAACCAAACAGTTGGAGAAATATCCCTAAAGTATTAAATTCGTTAACCTGAACATAGATTTGTGAGATACAATACAAGCCTGTGCACATGATACATTTGTTCTATCTTCACTTCTCCCTGTTATTGTACTCCTCCATGTCTGCCTCCTTTTCCTTTGCTCATAAAATCTCTCTCTCTGTCTCTCTCTCTCTCTCTCTCTCTCTCTCTCTCTCTCTCTCTCTCTCTCTCTCTCACACACACACACACACACACACACACTCTCCCCCCCCTCTCTCTCTCTGTATATATCTCTCTATCTATCTCATACGCACACAATATCTTTCTCTTTTTTTCCTGTTATTCTATCCATCTAACTATCTATCTATCTATCTATCTATCTATCTATCTATATATCTATCTATCTATCTATCTATTTATCTATCTGTCTGTCAATCTAGATCTGTCTGTCTTTCTCTCACTTATTCAAGTATTAACTATATCTATTTATCTATCTATCTATCTATCTATCTATCTATCTATCTATCTATCTATCTGGCTATCTATCTACCCATCTATCTATATCTGTCTACCTACCAACCTACCTATATATCTATGTATCTATCTATCTCTCTATTTCTATCTACCTACCTGTCTACCTATATCTATCTTATCAATTTATCTATCTATTTATCCATCTTTCTATCTATCCATCTATCTATCTATCCATCCATCTATCTATCTATCTATCTATCTATCTATCTATCTATCTATCTATCTATCTATCTATCTATCTATCTATCTATCTATCTATCTATCTCTATCTTTATCTCTTCGCGCGCGCGCGCGCGCGCGCGTGTGTGTGTGTGTGTGCGTGTGTGTGTGTATAACTGCATACAAATGAATGTCCTATAAAAGCATGATAATAATAACTCATCGTCAATATTAAACAAATTACATAACGCATATTTAATACGTATTATTATCATGTTATAATATTATGGATATTGGGGAAGCGCTTTATCATGATGTTGAATTTAATAACAGTTCTTGTAATTCATTTTCTTTGGGTGTATCAGACACATTATAAACAGAAACAAATCGCTGTCATTTCATTGGGCGATACCCGACCAATCAAAGCATACGATTTGATACCCATTGACTCTCAAGGACGAAGGGATTCCTTTTAAAGACATCTAAAGATTGTTGTCAAGTGGCCCCGAGTTGCGTAAGGGGCTAGTACGTAGAATATTTACTGCCAAAATCTGACTAAATAATTTTTGTTTTTCAATTTTTGGCCAGATAATCTAAACCTTTACAATTTATAGATTTAAGATGATTATTTACTTGTAAAAAAGGCTTTAAACCGACGTGCACTTATTTGCAGGTCAGATAGCCCAATTCCTTATGGGCTCATTATTGTAATGGAAATCTTTTTTTTTTTAATGACGCAAAATATTGTCCATTACATCAATGTTAAACTAGGCCCATACGTGGATCGGATGTCAGACCTCCATATATGTACACTGTCGCTTTTAACCTTTAACTTAAACGGTTTCTCAGGTTTAACTCACTCAACCCTAACACCGGCTATATCCGTAATTTACCCAATGTTACTTTTACCCCATGTCTATTTATTACATTTTTATGAGACAAATTATAGGCGTGGATTCGAAGCTAATGTTTTTTAATTTTTACAAGTTAATGGTAGTTGAATAAAACTATCAATGTACATGCTCATTTTAAAAACATTTTTTCCTCTTCTAACAAGTAGCAAAATTCTCTAGGATTGAGTGAGTTAAAACTCCATGACAAATTGAGATTCAGTTTGTTGTTTTTTCTATAGGTAAACATTAAAGAGAAAAAAAGTGTTTTATCAATTTACGGCCGGAAGACTAGGCCAAACTACGATTGGATTTTTGTTTTCGCCCAGGACACCCACCGTCCTTCGAGACAGATTCAAGTGTTGCCATGTTGTCTGTTTTGTTGCTAACTTTAAACCAGAAGGAGCCACAAAGTTAATTGGTTTTATACTAATCAATGAATCAACACATATTCATGATTGCTTAAAATACGATTTTCTAAAAAACTTTTGTTCGTTTAAAACAGAAAATATAAAAGATTGTGATCTCATTATTATTTTAATTATCAGATTATAATTCTTTTTTTTTTAATTGTAGATTTAACCCTCTCAATTTATATGAATGGAAAATCAAAGTTTTTATTATGGTTAACCCGATAGAAATAATTAAGTGTATTTTATTTGCAGGTTTTATAACCCCCCCCCAAAAAAAAAAAAGAAAAGAAAATTAGAAGAAGAAAAAAATCCATCCAAAATATCAGTCTACCTCGACTGGGGAGATCGACTGATTTTTTGGGATGTTTTTTTTTCTTCTAATTTTCTTTCTTGCTTTGTTTGGCACCTTTCATACACACTTGGTCAGATCTTTATCTTATACTGGTGCCTGCTCCTTAATAATGATGATGATTATTATTATTATTTTTAAAAAAAATTATGCCTTTTGCGCCACGATATCATAAGATATCGTCGCCTAGGAATTCCACGAAAGAATATAGATAACTCATCAAACAAGATGTCTGATTTTAACAGGAATCACCCATGTTGTCCAAGTGAGCAAATTGGGGGTTACTAATCTTGCTCAAGGAAACAAAAACGAAAGTGCCTGAAGCGGGGCTCGAACTCGGGCCATCCGGATCACAGTGCAATGCCTTAACCACTCGGCCACTTCGCCCCCATAATAATACTAATAATAATAATAATAATAATAATAATAATAATTATTATAATAATAATAATTATTATTATTATTATTATTATTATTATTATGATATTATTATTATTATTATTATTATTATTATTATTATTATTATTATTATTATTATATTATTATTATTATTATGATTATTTTATTATTATTATTATTATTATTATTATTATTATTATTATTATTATTATTATTATTATATTATTATTATTATTATGATTATTGTTATTGTTATTATTATTATTATTATTATTATTATTATTATTATTATTATTATTATTGTTGTTGTTGTTGTTGTTGTTGTTGTTGTTGTGGTTGTGGTTGTTGTTGTTGTTGTTGTTGTTGTTATTATTATCATCATTATTACTATCATTGTTTGCCTTGCTTTATTATTGATTTTACTTACTTGATTTGGTGATGAAAATATTATTTTCTGTATGAGTTATATTGACAATTGCCTAAAATTAAACGTTTGAATCTATCTTAATATCTTTAATTTGATATATTATAACCCAAACTGTTCTGGTCTCATTATTGCAATAGAAATACTTTCAAACCAACGCAAAATATTGTCCTTTGTGACAATGTTAAATCAAGCCCAAAACTCCGTTCGGTTAACAGACCTTCTTTTATGTGCACATTGAGATTAAATATCGACAGTCGGCGCGCGGATCAAACCTCCGAAGTCCCGATTTTCACGATCGGCGAATCAAACCTCCGAAGTCCCGATTTTCACGATCGGCGGATCAAACCTCCGAAGTCCCGATTTTCACGATCGGCGAATCAAAACTCTGAAGTCTACATACGAGCTTTGCGCATCATGGTTTATATTTCATTTACGGGGTCAGACCTCTGCAATTGATGACATCAGAGGTCTGATCCGTCAAAAATTAAATAAAACATGATGCGCAAAGCTCGAATGTAAACTTCAGAGGTTTGATCTGCCGATCGTGAAAATCGGGACTTCAGAGGTTTGATCTGCCGATCGTGAAAATCGGGACTTCAGAGGTTTGATCCGCCGACCGTGAAAATCGGGATGGAACTATATGATATGCATATTACAACTGCAAATTCTCTCCTGATCCGCCATGTTCAGTATTTTTCCCAAAACGTCACACGCAACTAACACAAATAATATCTTTTTTATCACTCAAACACAACAGCAGCAATCTAAGTTCTTGCGATAAATAATTTCTTTAGCAAAATATGCTCTACAACACGCTGTTCATTTTCTTTAAATTTTATGATGTACAAGAGAAATTTGAATAAGAATAATGTTGCTTGTATCGTAATGACTGTGACGATTTTCCTGTAGTTGGTAAGGAGAGGATAAATAAATAGTAATAGGGCATAGAAGTCGTAACGTCACAACGTCTACTCTTCCGTTTCCAAACTATTTAGAAATGTGTAAGTAACCAGTCCTTCGGATGACTAAAAATGTCCAGGTCGCATGTTGAGTGATAAGGTGGCCAAACTACTTAATTTTAGTAGCAGGTTGTAAAGGTACATTCTTAATATTACGGGGCGTAAAAGACCAAGGATAGATGATCTTTATTGAAGACCAGCATAATATTTAGACTAGAAGAAAAAAATCAATTTCATAAGGTCCTTCGGAAGTGAAAGGTCTGATAGCCTAATTCATTATGGGCGCATTGTTGTAATGGAAATCTCAAAAATGACGGTAAACATTGTCCATTACAACAATGTTAAACTTGGCCCATAATTAATAATGATAATAATGATGATGATGATAATAATAATAATAATAATAATAATAATAATAATAATAATAATAATAATAATATATATATATATATATATATATATATATATGTTTTTTATACAGTACCTTACCCCGTATATCAACAAGCTCAAAGCATTTAACAGTAACGTGACAACTTTCACTCAAACAAACAACAAAGATTTGACTATCGTCTGCATAAATTTAGTAATTTAGATTAAAATCAGAAGTAATTGATCCAAGGGGTTTCATGTACATTGTCACAAGAACCGGACCCAGTACTAATCCCTGTGGTACACCAAATTTCAGAGGATGATCAGATGATTTGACATTTTTAATCACAACAGTCGACGATTCATTAAATAAGATTCTAACAATTTAAGCGGCAATCTCTTGACCAAAAAGACGTTCGAGTCGATTCAACAGAATATTATGGTCAATCGTGTCAAATGCAGCTGAGAAGTCCAACATACATAATAAAATTGGGTTCAGATCTCAGAAATGCATGTATGTTCACGGCGTTTATAGGGCGGCTATAATGTGGTCTAGTGGTATGATACTCGCTTTCGGATCGGAAGGTCCTGGGTTCCAGCCTCGCGCTCGGCGCATAGTTGAGTCCTTGGAAAAGACTCTTTACTCACATTCTCTCACCGTACTCAGGTGTAAAATGAGTACCTGGCCGTTAACAGCGGTGTCTTTGTCAGAAACATTGTAATATCGCCTAACAGGCGTCATGTATTGTCCTACATGTTAAATGTTGCTGTTGACCAGGGATCCCTTGTCGAGCGCTTTGAGCACATTTAGTGGATATTGCACTATATAAAGCTCTTTTTTTTTAATTATTAGGAAGATTCTTCAAAAAATTAATTTTGAGATTTTAGGAGAAAACGGTGTTTTATTATCTTAGAAATAATATTATTGAATTCCAATTTCTCAAAATATACCATCTATAAAGGGCCGAAAAACACGGTTGAAATGCGTACAGGAAGTAAGAAAAGTGTGAAAATCGGAAAGCTATTCTGCTATTTTCTCATTGTGTCATTTTTCTAGGGGTATGGGATACTGTGTCAAATATTTCTCAGAATCTATTCTATGAAATTGTCTGAAAATTTCCACAGTTATCACAGAGATAATGTATTTGTCATCATAGAGACATTTTTTATAAGGTAGAATGTGCATTTTGAAGTATAATCAAATTATAAATTTTAAAATCAATTTTGCCATAACATTTTGCTTCTCAACTTTGTAATACCTTAATAAAAATCCCATAAGCTAAAGCTGTAAAATATCTCTATGGTGATACACAATGCTACAATGTAGATAAGAGGGAAGAATATGGAGGTTATTCCTTCATTAGTTTTTGTGGAACATTTGCCACAAGATTGTTATAATTTTTTTTATGCCTGACACCCAAATTAGGTCGCAAAACGGGTATCAACACAGATAATATTCATTTTTCACCAGAATGTTTTTTAACCTATAATGACGATACAGAATGATTAAAACCGCCCATCATAGGCAATTCATTTTTTTTTAGAAAAGACCCAAACCGCCCCTTAAG
>NC_088369.1:4191922-4196922 GCF_034508935.2 Berghia stephanieae
GATAATATAATAATAATAAAGGCCTATCAATAGGTATGGCAGTAATTATTCATTCATTGTCCCACGACTATTTCGTGAGAATTATCTATAACATATTATGATCTTGTGACAGATCATGCTTGACATGTAGTTATTATGATAGCTCCATTCCAAATAGGCCTGGCTGTGTTATAAGATTATTTAACCCTCTCCTTACCAACTAAAGGAAAATCGTTACATTTGTTACGATACAGACAATATAATATTTCTCATTCAGACTTCTTTTGTACATCACAAACTTTGAAGAAAATGGGCGTGATCTATATTAACTTTCCATGTTCTCGAGGTCATTGAATCATTGGTCGCATTGCCAAATTAATGTGCTCAAAGTGACCTACATAGTGAAAAGTGTTCACAGATTTTGAACTAACATCAGGATTGGTCATTGTGTTCAGCTTGACACATGGATACGTTTACAACTTTCATAAACAAAGCAGCCTGTTTACATTTGTTCAGAAATGTCCAATCGTTGGACAGCAACAAATCACGTGATCGATGACTCGGTTGGACGAAAACATGAATATAGATCGCTCCCATTAACAGTGTCTTCGTAGATAGAGCTTGTTTTGCTAAGAAAAGTATGCATCTCAAGAACTTACTGCTGTTGTGTTTGAATGATAACAAATCTATTTTTGTTTTAGTTGGGTGTGAAGTTTTTGGGAAAAATCCTGAAAATGGCTGGTAAGGAGGGAATTAAAGTTACAGGACATTGGTGTAATATCTTTAACTCTTTTTTTCCTGCCAGCAGATGTGACTGGGAAAATAAATGAAGCGCATTGAGCATGGCAGATCCTGGCGCTTCACAATACGTTTCACTAATTTCCTCAGCAGACCTTATGGAGCCATATTATTATATCCATTTCATACAAAACCTGTTGCCTCATGACCCTGAAAGACGTGTACATAATATTTGACCCTCCGTCTCAAAACGGAATTATGTCGGGATGATTCAGACCTCAGAAAGGGAATTTAGAGATAGAATGATGAGAAATTGGACCAAAGAAGTTTTTGCAAAGCAAAAAATAGTATTTATACTCCAGCATGACGTAGAGAAATTAAACCCAAGGTTGATATGTGTGGCTATGAATTCAATTTCCCTAACCGAGTGCATCCCGACATAATACCGCTTTGATACGGCGGGTCACATATATGTAGGTTTGACATCCAAACGCAATACTCTTCAATAGTCGTAACGTCACTTCCTTCCTAATGACGCATGGTAACTTAGTAACACTGGCTCTAAACTATCGGAACAATGGCGGACGCCCGTATGAAATATTTCTCCGGCGAGCATAAAAGCGTTTCCAGAGGAGAAAAACCCCATTAATTTGATCATGTTTTGACTTTGACACATTCTGATCACAAGGCATATGAAAAGGGAATGAAAAGTTCTAGCCAGTATGAAGAATAAAAAGTAATGATTTTCTTTGTTTAGAACCAAGATGGCCGCCGTTGCCGGGTGGCGTGACATCAGACTACTGAATCCTATTATGGGTGTAATTATGGTCATTGATCGAATGTGTTGCCAGATTAATTTGCGCGCACCTACAGAGTTTATTACGTGACCGATTTTGAACGTTGATCGTTCAAAACATTTGTCTCAATCTATGTTTATGTCCACAATAATAATATGATGACTAAATTAGATCATTGGGTCCCAATAGCTCAGTTGGTAGAGCACTCGTTTCATACGTAAATGGACCAAGATAGTTCCCGGGTGCAGTCTAGATTTTTTTTTGACTCCCCTGTCCACCCAGCAGTGAATGGGTAACTGAGTCTGTTAGATTTGGCGGAAATACTTTGCTTCCAAAGTAAAGGATAGCAAGCACTTGCTATTGTCTGTGTCACGCTATAGAAACCGGGATAAACTCCGGCTCCACGGGCCCAATGGCTCTGAAGGACTAAAATTACAATTAATTAAACTAGACAAAACGCCTGTTCATAATAGTCTATTTTTCGCCGCAAATCTTGTGGGTTCTCCGCGAGTTAAAATTGAGCTTTATATAGCGCAATATCCACTACATGTGCTCAAAGCGCTTTACAAGGGGTCCCTCGTCAACAGCAACATTTAACATGTAGAACCTGACATGACGCCTGTTAGGCGATATTACAATTTGTCGGACAAAGACAGGTGTTAACGACCAGGTACTCATTTTACACCTGAGTACGGTGAGGGAAAGTGAGTAAAGAGCCCTTTTTCCAAGGACTCAACTATGCGCTGAGCGCGAGGCTCGAACCCAGGACTTTCCGATCCGAAAGCGAGTGTCATACCACTAGGCCACATAGTCGCACTTAGTTATCTCATGTTATAATATTATTATTATTATTAACCACGGTCGCGGTGGTGAAAAGCTTCATACAGCTAACTTACAAATCATGTGTCCTTGGAAATCAGCTGGAGTCATTTCAGGTCACACTGTTCACCGACGTGTCACGTGAACGTGGCTAAATAAAACTAGTGAACCCAACAACCTTCACGATTCCAACCACAAACCCAATTAACCCTTCCATCTGCTTTGCAATTTTAATTATTATTATTATTATTAATTGCTGTCTTTTAAGGAATAGCTTATAATTTGTCATCATGCAGTCAAAAGGCTTGTGGTTCATTTCCAGTTGCGGAAGACAGACATTTTATATGTTCTTTTTACTACTTTATACAGTTCCTCTATTGTATATGCTTTGAAAAGAGCAGAGTGTTTATATATTTGTTTTCATTGGTTTTGAGGAAAGATCAATCTATGGCACAAGCACACGAGGGGCCGCAAACTCAATCTATTTTAGAATAAATCTTTAACCTACATAATAGAATTCCGGGGAATCAAGTACGAGTTGAAGACAGCTGAAAGAATGTCAATATTTGTCTTTGGCAGTTCACAGGAAGCACAGGAACTGAAATCACATTACCGACTGCTCGCGATCTAACCTCGGTTGCCAGATGACCAGGTCCGTGGCCAAAATTAGTCACACGAAGAATCTTGTTTCTATTATTGAAATTTATTTTTATGTCTTTTTTTCTTATTTTTTTTTTTCAAAAACAATTTTTGTCCCGTTAATTATGTTGTATTCTATTGAAATCAATGTATTTTTCAAAGGGTGTTTGTAGTGTTTGGCTACGTGGGGTTTTATTTGGGTACCTTTCTAGTCGAATTTGGCTACAAGGAACTATGTCAATCTGGCAGTCCTGATACTGGAGAGTAGCTATAAAAAGTGATTACTGCCCCATTGTAACCCGAAGATAAGATCGAATAATTCGGGCATAATATTTACAATGGGCTAATCTCATTCCGGCAACTAATTGCTGTTGGTCATAAGCCTATACAATACAACGACCTGTATTCTACCTTAGCTGCCATCGTTAATTTATAGCCTGACACTAGAACCCTCTAGGACATAGTTTGACGTCATTTTTTCGGTTTCTGTGGCGTCTAGTGAGTCGAGTTGCTGTTAGTAGAGCTCAAGGAAACAAGTGGTCCCATTGGTTGAACAATTGAATACAACTCACGATTTATTTTCTTTTATCGCCAAAGACCTGTCTTTTGACGTCATTTTTTGGTCAGTGGCAGGCTATAGGTAGAATGCGCTTGGCCAAGGAGTTCACAACATTGCCACCCGGAAGTATAAAGGACCAACACACAAACTCTGTGTAACCATGAACTTTTATAGTCAGGTTAATACAGTTTAGTGAGAACAACTCACAAACGCGGATGGCAAAAACAATAACAAAGGCCTGAGTGACGTCATCTGCATACTATCTATAGGTTAACGATGACAACGATTCTAGCCTTCGTGGTGACGTGTAATAATACCAAACATACAAACTCAATTTGTGACGTCAGATCTCATAGTCGAGAGTTTAATCTAACATTATGCGGCAGGCAGACAATTGTTGCTATGCGTTTAGGTAAAATAGGGCGCAGCGTGGTTCAGCGGGTACGGTCTTCGCTTCGCACCCGAAAGGTCCCGACTTCGATCACTCGCCGCTGCTGCCCTGTATGGCTTTGAGCAAGTCACCTCGCCCTAGGTCAATTCGCGGCGCTGTACTGCGCTGACGTCTGGGTTATTCCAGTCTTCCCTTGGAATAGACCCTAAAGACAAATATCCCCTTTCTGATGAATAAAGGTTATTTCTTTTAATGCTAACACTATCTGCCAGCCGGATATGACGTACCAACACACAAAACTATGCTTAACCTTGAACGGTTATCGTCTGACTGATGTAGTTTAATGACAACTAATCACCAGAACGCTGTCTAAAAACAAATAATAAAGATATGTGTGACGTCAATTACATTTCATCCCTCCCTTCTTTAAGAAATATCATTTGATTTAAACACGTTCGTTAAAATGTCATTCATTCAGAATTAATGAAAGCAGAAACTTTTTGGGGTTTGAATAAAAAGATTTTTTGGAATCCCGCGCACTCGGAATCTCGTGCAACGATTGGCCACAGCCACGCGTCCGGTATTCCAAAAAAGAAGAGTGTAAGAAATTTGGCACGTCTCGTCGGCAAGTAAATCGGTTTTTTTTTGTTTTTTTTTTTACTGTTTTTTTTTTTTGGCTGAAAAAGGGTTTTAGGCCCATTGCGTTCGTGTTTGGTGGTTTGTTCTTTTTTAAAACTTCTTTTTTTTTTGTTCACTAATGAAGAATCGCGCAATATTCTCGGAGAAACAAAGGCCATTACGAACAGGCATTCATTCACCTTTTAAAAATTATTATCACACTACTTTATTGTGAAAACATAGATCGAGACGAATCTTTTGAGCCATCGACGATAAAATCAGGCCTGTAATAAATGTATGTAGGTGCGCACAAATGAATCGAGCAACAGGGTGGCCATGATATGGCGATTTCTATAATAGCCAAGGTCAAATTATGGACCAATCATTTTGCCCTAGCAGATCTGCCGATTTTTTTTTAAAGAACACAATATTCACTAAACTGTATTAACCAGATTATAAA
>NC_088369.1:4201922-4226922 GCF_034508935.2 Berghia stephanieae
AGCCGTCCAGAGGTAATCTAAAGCTTTCTCAAGCCAGGTAGAACCTACTAATTGCCGTCCGGAGCCGTCCAGAGGTAATCTAAAGCTTTCTCAAGCCAGGTAGAACCTACTAATTGCCGTCCGGAGCCGTCCAGAGGTAATCTAAAGCTTTCCTAAGCCAGGTAGGACCTACTAATTGCCGTCCCGAGCCGTCCAGAGGTAATCTAAAGCTTTCTCAAGCCAGGTAGGACCTACTAATTGCCGTCCGGAGCCGTCCGGAGGAAATCTAAAGCTTTCTCAAGCCAGGTAGGACCTACTAATTTCCGTCCGGAGCCGTCCAGAGGTAATCTAAAGCTTTCTCAAGCCAGGTAGGACCTACTAATTTCCGTCCGGAGCCGTCCGGAGGAAATCTAAAGCTATCTCAAGCCAGGTAGGACCTACTAATTGCCGTCCGGAGCCGTCCAGAGGTCATCTAAAGCTTTCTGAAGTCATCCGGAGGCCCTCAGAGCTGTACGAAGCTTTCCAGAAGCCGCCCGAAGGGGAGGCCTTCCGAAAATTCCTCGTGCTGGCATTTCTTTCAATCGGTCCTATTAAAAGCCATCCGGAGCCGTCCGGATGCCCAGGGAAGCCATCCGGAGGTCATCTAAAGCATTCGAGGACTGCGGATGGCTTGAGAATGCTTTCGATGACACCCGGACGGCTCCGGACGGCTTCCCTAGGCCTCCAGACGGCTCCGGGTGACAATTCGTAAGACCCGTCAGAACTTCATCAAATATGTGCAGATCGAAACTTCGGAACAGTGATGCCTACCGGAAATGTCAGGCAGCTCCAGAGACCAGCGATCACATCGTCCTCCACTTCACTGCCCGGTTACTAAACTTGAAGGTGGCTATGAAACAGTTCTTAGGGTGGAGGAAGACTTTCGAATTTGGGCTGACGAAATGAATTTGGAGGTGTAGCCATACGCTACACTACTACTACTACTACTACTACTACTACTACTACTACTACTACTACTACTACTACTCTACACTACTACTACTACTACTACTACTACTACTACTACTACTACTACTACCACTACTACTACTACTACACTAACTACTACTACTACTACTACATCTACTACTACTACTACTACTACTACTACTACTACTACTACTACTACTACTACTACTACTACTACTACTACTACTACTACACTACTACTACTACTACTACACTACTACTACTACTACTACTACTACTACTACTACTACTACTACATACTACATACTACTACTACTACTACTACTACTACTACTACTACTACTACTACTACTACTACTACTACTACTATACTACTACTACTACTACTACTACTACTACTACTACTATACTACTAACTACTACTACATTCTACCACTACTACTACTACTACTACTACTACTACTGCTACTACTACTACTACTACTACTACTACTACTACTCTACTACTACTACTACTACTACTACTACTACTACTACTACTACTTACTACGAATTCACCACTACTACTACTACTACTACTACTACTACTACTACTACTACTACTACTACGAATTCTACCACTACTACTACTACTACTACTACTACTACTACTACTACTACTACTACTACTACTACTACTACTACTACTACTACTACTACTACTATTACTATTACTACTACTACTACTACTACTACTACTACTACTACTACTACTACTACTTCTAGCACTTTCCTACTCACTTCATTTCTTATTAATAACTTAAATATCTACCAAACCTGCTGAAAGAGCCTTACAAGGGGTTTCCTCGCCAACAGCGACGCTTAACGTGTAGGATGAGACATGACGCCATATAGGCGTGTTTTTTTTTTTCAAACAGAGATAACACTGTTACCGGTTAGATACTCATTTCACACCTGAGTACGGTGAGAGAGTGTGAGTGAAGAGCCTTTTGCCAGGAGGACTCAACTATGCGCCGCTCAAAGCGGAACTTGAATCCAGTATCTTCCTGTCCGAAGGCGAGTGTCATACCACACGATCATATAGATAGTATGAAGTTGACGTCACTCAGGTCTTTGTTATTGCTTTTTGCCATCCACGTTTATGAGTAATTCTTACTTAACTGTATTACCCAGACTATAAAAGTTCATGGTTACACATAGTTTTGTGTGTTGGTCCGTTAACCTGATGGCAATGTTGTGAGCCTCTTAGTCAAGCGCATACTATCTATACCCGCACAAGCTGCCGGTTCTACACACACACAAACAAACACACACACACACACACACATATTGCACATGGAGGCATAGACAAATCTGTCATTGCCTATATATTATTGTATTAATAATAGTTCAGTGAAATTATATGATACCGTCAAAGGCGAAGGGAATGGGCAGACTTTTTGTCATCACAGAGTACGGGCAGCCGACGTCAATGAGGACGACGCTGGATAGTAAGTAATAGTTCAGACCTCGGTCAAGTGTTTAACTCACTCAATCCTAGAGATTTTTGCTACTTTTCAAAATTGGAAAAAATGTAATAAAAATGAGCATTTGCATAGATAGTTTTATTCAACTATCATACACAAATACACATTTAAAACATTAGCTTTGATACTACGCCTATAATTTGTCTCAGAAAAATGTAATAAATAGGCATGCGGGAAAAGTAACCCGGGTAAACTACGGATATAGTCGGTGTTAGGGTTGAGAGAGTTAAAAGGCCTCACCCAAAGACATATACACTTCAGGGTCAGAGTTTTTTATTTTATCAATGTTTGTCAATCTGGTTACTGGCTACGCTCAAAGCGCTTTATCTTTGTTGGAAGACGGGGACCCAGCATCGAATAACAAATACATCCACGTCACAAATTATAGGAAGCTAAAGTCGTGACATCACATCTTCCACTCTTCCGGTTCACATCTCAAGGGAAGTCCTCCAGAGGGCTAACAATGGTTAGGTCACGTGGCGCAGCGTTTCTCAGCGGTACGGTCTTTGCTTCGTACCCGACAGGTACCGAGTTCGATCACCCGTAGCTGCTGCGCTGTGTGGCCTTGAGAAAGCCGCCACCTCGCCTTAGCTCAATTTGTGGTGCTGCACTGCGGCTAACGCCTGGGTTATTCCAGTCTTCCCTTGGAATATACCCAAGAGACGAATTTCCCATATTATGGGATGAATAAATTGAATTTTTTATTATTGAATCATAAGTTGGCAGGGTAACTATTTTAATAGCAGCAGGATGTTTGGTCAGATTCTTATTATGATATATAATGTATACATTGTCGCCATAGATTCTCAGCTTTGTGTTTTTACATTTTTATGCATGCCACGTCTGTAAACGAATTTCCACTTTTTATATATATATATATATATTCGTTTGTGTTGGTTTGGTTTGAGAGTTTCTTTCATGATAACAATGATATATATATATATATATATATATATATAATATATATATATATATATATATATATATATATATCTGCATTTATAAATATATATAAATATATGCATATAAGCTCACAACATTGTCATCCGGAAGTCTAACGGACCAACACACAAAATTATGTGTAACCTTAAACGTTTATAGTCTGGTTCATACAGTTTAGTGAGAATTACTCATAAACGCGGATGGCAAAAAAACAATAACACAGACCCGAGTGACTTCAACTTTACTATATCTATATAACTCCATAAAAATATATTTTACCAATGTTTTTTTAAAAATAACATACATTGTTTTCATAACCACCCTTGATCTTTGTCTTTCCTTTTTTTACAACCGGCCTCTTTATATTTCAATAAGCTTTGTTGATCGACTTTTTTCAATGCCCAATAATTATAGTTCTACATTTTCAAATATTTTTTATTTCAATCTTAAAAAACTAGATAGACAATGCAGCTATCTACGTAATTTAATCCATTTATGATCTTCAGTTGCTGCACGAAAGCTATTCAAGAGTTTACAATGGTTCGTTGGATTAGATTGTTAAAATTTAAAGGAACTACAAGCTTCAATAAGTTATCCGCTGGTTTAAATTATGGCAATAAAAAAAGAAGAAAGAATTGAATGCCCCAGTAATAAAAGTACTTAAGTCACATTTTCATATTTTTTAGCTAATTAGTGCTTAATTCAAGGCATAATCACATGAGTTCACTCACCAATTATTTTAATGATAAACATAATCTAAGTCCACTTACCTCAAAACTACCTAATTGTGCGGCTATTATGGTCTTGTGGGATTACAATCGCCTGGGTTTGAGCCTCGCTCGACGCATAGTTGAGTCCTTGGAAAAGGCTCCTTACTCACATTCTCTCACTGTACTCAGGTGTAACATGAATACAAGGCCGTTAACAGCATTGTCTCTATTCGGTAAAAAAATTGTATATCGCCTAACAGGCGTCATGTCCCGTTTGAAAATTATGTTAAGTGTTGCTGTTGGCCAGGGACCCCTTGTAAAGCGTATTGAGCTGAGATGCACATTCCTCAAACCAAATCCAAGCATAAGTATCACACGGTATAGTCGTCACCTGGAACAACTACAAAAGAAGTCTAACTTCTACGCCATGGCACAAGACCGAAGGGCGAAGATCAGGTGGTCGCTGGTAAGGGGAGGTTTGGGTCTTTTCTAAAAAATAATTAATTACCAATATTGGGCGGTTTTAATCATTCTATATCGTCATTATAGGTTAGAAAACAACATTTATGGTAGAAAATTTTTAATTATCTGTTGATACTCATTTTGCGACCTAATTTGGGGGTCTGACATAAAAAAAAAAATATAACAATCTCGTGGCAAACGTTCCACAAAAACTAATGAAGGAATTACCTCCATATTCTTCCCTCTTGTCAACATTGTACCATAGTGTGTCACCATAGAGAGATTTTACGGCTTTAGCTTATAGAATTTTTATTAGAACATGACAAAGTTGAGAATCAAAATTTTATGACAAAATTGATGTTAAAAATTCAGAATTAGGATTATAATTCAAAATTCACATATCTTATCAAAACAATTTCTCTATGGTAACACAATACATTATCTCTGTCATAACTGTGGAAAATTCCAGACAATTTCATTGAACAGATTCTGAGAAACGTTTGACACAGTATCCCATACCCTTAGAAATATGACATTTTGAGAAAATAGCAAAATAGCTTCCCGTTTTACACACTTTTCTTACTACCTGTACCATTTTCGACTGTGTTTTTCGTGCCTTTATAGTCTACTTTAAGAATTTGGACTTCACTTATATTATTTCTAAGATAATAAAATATCATTTTCCACCAAAATCTCAAAATCAATTTTTCGAAGGATTTTCCTAATAATTAGACCCAAACCGCCCCGTAAATAAGTAAGTAAAGCGTATTGAGAACGTTTAGTGGATATTGCGCTATATAAAAGCTCAATTTAAAAAATAGAATTTGAAGTTTGTAAACTTTATAAAACTATTCCATTTTATTTCAAAACCAACTTCTTGTGACATACGTACTTTAAGCACCTGGTTCTTCAATTACGTCTTTGTATTACAAACACGATTACATATATCGATCGATGTCACGAGCTAACTGCCTGCGGTGTTATCTGTTTGTTTTTTTTTAATAAGTTATATTAACTGTTTTGTTGGTTCAAATAATTATAGTTTTTTTTAATTGGAGGAGAAGCCTTCATTAAGATTTGTGCGTCTCCAATCTTACTTGGAGTGGGGCAAAGGTCTGTGCCAAGGACATATGAAGATGGAAGAGTGCTGTTATTGAGGCCATATGCTTCGCCAGGAGCCAAGAGGCGGCATAAGTCAAGTCAAGTCAATTATTATTTTGCATTTTATGATTTGTCTCTATAATGTGTTGTCAGGCTGTTGAACGTGCTGTATGTGTGCAGGGTGTATGTGTGTCAAATGTGTTGTCTTTTGATTTATTCTTTCTTTTGCGGCCATTTAAGAACTTTCCTCAAAACCTCCCACTCACACAACACACACAAAAAAAAATAGATTTTTCTTTCTCAAACAGAAAAGCAACAAGTACATTCTATACATAATAATGTTCAGCACAATTAGCTATACAACAAAGTACTAAATGTTAGAATTATTACAAAACTTTTCTTAAAAATTGGTGATGTACAAAAGAAATTAGAATGAAAAGTTGTCGGTTTCATCGTAATAAATATGACAATTTTATTGTGGTTGGTAAGGAAAGGGTTAAACATGTTGTCTGTTTGTCAAACTTGTTGAGTGTGCTTCGTACGACGTGTTTTTGGTACGTGTGTCAAAATTATTGTTGACTGTGTGTCAGAGGTGTTGTCTTTGTGTCAAACATGTTGTCTTTGTGTCAAACATGTTGTCAGTTTGTCAAGCTTGGTGACTGACTGTGTGCCGAACGTTTTGTTTGCATTTGATTATATATGTGTCAATATTGATGTCAATGTGCCAAGCTTGATGTCCATGTGTCAAGCTTGATGTCCATGTGTCAACCTTGATGTTTATGTGTCAATATTGATGTCTATGTCTCAATCTTGATGTCTATGTCTCAAGCTTGATGTCCATGTGTCAATCTTGATGTCCATGTGTCAATCTTGACGTCCATGTGTCAATCTTGATGTCTATGTATCAATCTTGATGTCCATGTGTCAAGCTTGATGTCCATGTGTCAAGCTTGATGTCTATGTGTCAATCTTGATGTCCATGTATCAATCTTGATGTCCATGTGTCAAGCTTGATGTCCATGTGTCAAGCTTGATGTCTATGTGTCAATCTTGATGTTTATGTATCAATCTTGATGTCCATGTGTCAATCTTGATGTTTATGTGTCAAGCTTGATGTCCATGTGTCAATCTTGATGTTTATGTGTCAATCCTGATGTCTATATGTCAATCTTGATGTCTATGTCTCAAGCTTGATGTCTGTGTGTCAAGCGTGATGTTTATGTGTCAATCTTGATGTCTGTGTGTCAATCTTGATGTTTACGTTTCAAACTTGATGTCTGTGTGTCAAACTTGATGTTTATGTGTCAATCTTGATGTCTGTGTGTCAATCTTAATGTTTATGTTTCAAGCTTGATGTATGTGTGTCAAGCTTGATGTATGTGTGTCAAGCTTGATGTTTATGTGTCAAGCTTGGTGTTTATGTTTCAAACTTGATGTCTGTGGGTCAAGACATATTGTCAGTCGTCAAATGTGTTTTCCGTGTTAGGGGGCAGCGTGGCTCACCGGTACGGTCGTCGCTTCGTACCCAAAAAGTACCGAGTTCGACTACTCACCGCGTTGTAGTGTGACCTTGAGCAAATCACTTCGCCCTAGCTCACTTTGCGGCGCTGCATTGCGGCTGACGCCTGGGTTATTCCAGTCTTCTCTTGGAATAGACCCTTAAGGCAAATTTCCCCTTGGGATGAATAAAGGGAATTTTATTTATTCATTTATCTATTTATTTATTTATTTATTTATTTATTTATTTATTCATTTATTATTATCATTTTATTTTGAAATGTCAGTGTGTTATAATTGGTACCAGGGCGTCAGAATTATTGTCAGTTTCCCAAAAAGTGCTCCGTGTGTCAAGTGTTGTCAGCGACACCCAGCATGCTGTCAACACATCAAAGGTGATATCAATGCATTAAACGTGTACACAGTACGTTAAATAACGTTGTGGGTCCTACCTATTGTTTTTTCATGTTACATGTGTTATGAGTGTCACAAACGTATTGTCACTGTGGCAGTTACTGTATAAAATGACATAATTGGATTCAATGATCAGATGTCACGTCGCCCAGCGAGCACAGAAAATCGGTACTTTTTATTCTTCATGCTGGCTAGAACTTTTCATGTCATGTGATCAGAATGTATAAAAGTCAAAACATGATCATATTTATAATGCTTTTCTCCTCTGGGTACACTTTTATGCTCGTCGGAGAACTATTTCATAAAGACGTCCGCCATTGTTCCGATAGTTTAGAGCCAGTTACTTAGTTACTATGCGTCATTACGAGGGAAGTGACGCATGATTGTTTGAAGGCAATTATCAGCGCATCAGAAGTGTCGTTATTGCTTTAAACGTGCTGGTAGTTGGCAGAAAGTCAGATCGGTTGTCAGTGCACTAAATGTGCTGTCATTGAATTACACGTGCTGTCAGTGTGCAGAATGTCAAATAGGTTGTCAGTGCACCAAATGTGCTGTCATTGAATTACACGTGTTGTCAGTGTAAAGAATGTCATAAATGTTGTCAGTGAATCAAATGTCCTATCACTGAATTAAACGTTTCGGTGGTGCGCACAATATCATAATTGTTGTTGTTAGTGTACGAAACGTGTTATCATTGATTAAACGTGCTGGACTGGTTGTGGGCAGAGTGCTATAAGATGTTGTCAGTGCATTAAATGAGCTGTCAGTGTATAAAATATGTCAAATACCAGGAGTTGGTCATTTAATATTATGTATAAATTGCAGCAAATGTGATGTCAGTGTAGAAAATTATGTCAAATGTCAGGACTTGGTCATTTAATGTTATGTATAAATTGCATCATGAACGCGGATGGCAAAAAACAATAACAAAGACCTGAGTGACGTCATCTTCGAACTATCTATACGTGTATACGTGACATATTTTTCTAGGTTATAGTACGGGACGACTTGATAACAAGAAACAATGCGTGTTGGTCTAGACATATTAACCCTCTCCTTACCAATCAAATTTCTCTTGTACATCATAAAATTTAAAGAAAATGAACAGTGTGTTGAAGAGCATGTTTTACTAAAGAAATTATGTATCGCAAGAACTTTACTGTTATTGTGTTTGAGTGATAATTTTTTTTTTGTTAGTTAGTTGGGTGTGAAGTTTTGGGGAAAATCCTGAAACGGCTGGTAAGGAGGGAGTTAATATTGATAGTCGCTGTTTTTTTCTTGATATTTAGATATTATTTTATCTCATTATTTATTTATTTAGACAATCGATAAGGGTGTCTGAATAACATTTATTAACTTGTCGTCGATCACCGAGCCTTACGGTATCTCTCTCGTAACCGGGTCAAGCGATTTTGAGCGTTTTCAGTGACTTTATGGGTGATATTGAGCACAATAACACAAACGCAGTATCAAGTTTAACTCAGGTGTGAAGGAGTACGTGCCAATATCCTTCATGGCTAATTGGCCAATGAGCCGGAGTTTATCCTGGTTTCTATAGCGTAAAATGGACAATAGCAATTGCTTGCTATCCCTTTGATAAGACGCGCTAGTCTATTGCAAAGTACTTTTCGCCAGATCTAAGAGACCCAGCTACCCATTCACTGGTGGGTAGATAGGTGGGGGGGGGGGGGGGCAGATACTAATCTCGACTGTACCCGGAATCGATCTCGGTCCCTTTGCCTAGTGAGGCTATGCTCTATCAACTGTGTACCGGGACCCCCACGTGTCAATGTGCTGAATGTGTGTTATTTCATCACAACAAAAAGGTGCCTATCGGACAAATTACACGGTGTGTATTGAACATGTTCTTCCTTCTGCTCTACTTGATGTATATATTTAAAACAAAAAACAAAAACCAATATTGTAAGGCCAGTTAACCGATATAGGACCATGGACTTCCCCACCGCATCATAAATTAATTATGCTATGTGCGACTATGTGGTCTTGTGGTATAACACTCGCTTTCGGATAGGAAGGTCCTGGGTTCAAGCTTCGCTCGGCGCATAGTTGACTCCTTGGATAAGAATCTTTACTCACATTCTCTCACCGTACTCGGGTGTAAAAGAGTACCTTTCAGCACGTTGAGTGGATATTGCTCTCTGTAAAAGCTCAATTTTTTATTTTTTATTTTTTTTTTATTTTATAGGAAGACGAGAGGAAAGACTTTAAGACATCTCTTGATTCCACTAAATGAGGAACAGTTTGACTTTTATGCCTCTTGGCTCCTGGCGGAGCATAGGGCCTCAACAGCACTCTTTCATCTTCTTCTGTCCTTGGCACAGACCTTTGCCTCACTCCAGGTAAGATTGGAGACGCTCAAATCTTGGTGAAGGCACTAAAATAATGAGGAACAGTTTGGGATCAGCTTAACCCTCTCCTTACCAGCCATTTTCAGGATTTTCCCCAAAACTTCACACCCTACTACCACAAAAAACATATTTTTTATCACTCAAAAACAATAGAAGTAAGTTCTTGAGATACATAATTTCTTTAACAAAACATACTCTACAACACACTGTTCACTTTCTATTGATTTTATGATGTACAAGAGAAATTTTGAACAGGAACAATGTTGGTTGTATCGTAACGAATGTGACGATTTTCCTTTAGTTGGTAAGGAGAGGGATAATATTGTGTCTTTGCTTCTTTGAGCCTCGAGAAATGGACCGAGTTGGATTACCCACCGTGCGGTGTTGCCCTGGGCGGCAACAAGTCATCATCTATCGTCCTTCCGAGCACTTTTGGGGGAAAGGGGCGATTTAGAAATTAATTTAAAATTACGCATTATTATTATTGCTATTATTATTGTTGTTATTATTATCATTATTATTATTATTATTATTATTATTATTATTATTATTATTATTATTATTATTATTATTATTATTATTATTATGAAAGACTGACTAGGGAGCAAGCATTGGTGT
The DNA here is from genome assembly GCF_034508935.2 of Berghia stephanieae. Taxonomy (NCBI): domain Eukaryota; kingdom Metazoa; phylum Mollusca; class Gastropoda; order Nudibranchia; family Aeolidiidae; genus Berghia; species Berghia stephanieae. The sequence goes on from NC_088369.1 coordinate 4,212,510, forward strand.
AGGGGGAAAATCTGAAAAGGGTCGTATCACAAGTGGTGGATAGCTCATACAGTATAGTCACGCTCTCCCGGGTCAAGCGGAGTTTTCGTACAAATAAGGTAGTGGGTTCGAGTCCCCATCGCCGCCTCGAAGTTTTTCTTCTCTATTGTCTTCTGACATTTTCATACTTACTTCATTTCTTGTTATTATCAATATAAGCAGGGGCGTGGCTATATTGTTTGTTTTGGTGCCTGGTGCCGCATCCATCTTTTAAAAATGGATTACAATTACACTAATTAAAAAAAATAAAACAGAAATGGCATATACCGCCTCTTACTTATTTGAGTAAGTCTTTTCTTTAAATTTTATTCTTTCTTTTGTATTTATAAATATAGCATGATTTAAGTCATTTTCTTCTGATTCTGGCACCACCTTATACTGTAAGCATGTCACGCCACTGAATATAAGTGCGTGCTCCACTCACTTTTGTGGATATTTAAAACCTCTACAGCTGCACCGTGGATTCTAGAAGCCTTTCTGGTTATGCGGTATGTGGTCTTAACAACAAGAGATGAAGTGAGTAGGAAAGTGCCAGAAGACAATAGAGAATAAAAATTTCGCGGCGGTATTGGGGTTTGAACACGAGACCTTACTGGTACGACAACTCCGCCTGGCCAGGAAGAGCGTGAATCTACCGTATGAGCTATCCACGATCCCTGTGGTCTTGTGGTTTGACACCCAGTTTAGGGTCGAGTCTTATGGCCCTTTCCTACACACCATTTCCTGTCATAAGGCTTGTATAAAACAGTGTCAGACAAAGCAGAAAGTCCAGATAATCCCAAATAATTATCGGATCGAACCTCAGTGACTCCTGGTGCGGCAGCTATATTGTCTTGTGGTATTACACTCGCTTTCGGATCGTAAGGTCCTGGGTTCAAGCCTCGCTCGGTGCATAGTTGATTCCTTGGAAAAGGCTCTTTACTCAAATTATCTCACCGTACTCAGGAGTAAAATGAGTACCTGGCTGGCTGTTATCAGCTTGTCTCTATCGGAAAAAAAAATAATTGCATTATCGCCTAACTGGCGTCATGTCTCGTTCTACACGTTACGTTTTGCTGTTGGTCAGTGACCCTTTGTAAAGCGCTTTGAGCACGTTTAGTGGATATTGCTCTATATAAAAGCTCAAGATTAAGGTACAGGTCAGACATGCTACCATTACAGGGTTACATTTTCTTTCTTGTAATTTTCTCTCTAATTCTGATTTGTCTGGAACTGTTCCATATACACCTTTTCAGGTGTGTGTTGTTGTTTTTTGTTTTGTATTTTTTTTTTTGGGGGGGGGGGGGGGGGGGGAGGGGTTCATTTGAAGACTGCACGAAAATCTTTTATTACAATATGCCGGTCGGACTGCAAGAAATGTGACACACTAACTCTCGGGCTTGGTGCATAGAGCCTGGGAAAGGGGTGGGGAAAAGGATTGAAGAGTAAAATATAATATCATAATAATGAGAAATTCACAGAGCGTGGAGACCTGAGACTGAGCTTGTAAACAACATTGAGATCTCGTGTTCTGAATTTTTTTAAAAAGTCGCAATATAAGGGGAGATAACAAATAGAATATTTCCATTCGCTGAGCCAAGATCGGTTGTCATCCTTGGAGTTATAGAAAATTTAAAGGAAGAAGAATGTAAAATGTATTCCTGCGTGAGTTAATCCAAACTGACTTATTCAAATAAAGGCCTACGAGTCCTGAGTTGTGTGACCTTTAATCTCAAAACGTTGTTTTGGCTGGGAGGATCAGTTACTAAAAATGTTATAATCTGAGACGTCTTCAGATTGTCCAGGACAACGCTGCCAGACCAGATAGTATTTCAGTGGAGCAGGCATTTATATTGATACTACTACTACTACTACTACTACTACTACTACTACTACTACTACTACTACTACTACTACTACTACTACTACTACTACTACTACAACAACAACAACAAACACTACTACTACTACTACTACTACTACTACTACTACTACTACTACTACTACTACTACTACTACTACTACTACAAACTACTACTACTACTACTACTACTACTACTACTACTACTACTACTACTACTACTACAACAACAACAACTACTACTACTACTACTACTACTACTACTACTACTACTACTACTACTACTACTACTACTACTACTACTACTACTACTACAACTACTACTACTACTACTACTACTACTACTACTACTACGACTACTACTACTACGACATACTACTACTACTACTACTACTACTACTACTACTACAATAACTACTACTACTACTACTACTACTACTACTACTACTACGACTACTACTACTACTACTACAACTACTACTACTACTACTACTACTACTACTACTACTACTACTACTACGACTACTACTACTACTACTACTACTACTACTACTACTACTACTACTACTACTACTACTACTGCTGCTACTACTACTACTACTACTACTACTACTACTACTACTACTACTACTACTACTACTACTACTACTACTACTACTACTACTACTACTACTACCAATTTTGTGAATATTGCGCCTTACAATAGCGCTTGTCTAGATACATAAAATATTAACAAGTCTTATACCAGATCAAACGCAATTTGTGGGCTTGATTTAACATTGTTGTAATGTGCAGCTATGTGGTCTAGTGATATGATGCTTGCTTTCGGATCGGAAGGTCCTGGGTTCGAGCCTGGCTCGGCGCATAGTTGAGTCCTTGGAGAAGGCTCTTTACTCACAATCTCTCACAGTACTCAGGTATAAAATGAGTACCTGACCATTAACAGCGATGTCTCTCTCCGAAAAAAAATTGTAACATCGCCTAACAGGCGTCACGTCCCGTCCTAAATGTTAAATGTTGCTGTTGGCCAGGGACCCCCTTGTAAAGCCCGTTGAGCACATTTAGTGGATATTGCGCGATATAAAAGCTCATTTTAATGGACGATATTTTGCGTTGGTGTGAGAGTATTTCTAGTTACAACAATGAGGCCAAAACAATTTGGGTTATCAGACCTGCAAATAAGTATACATCGGCTCTTGTGTTATTTTATTTATTTATTTTTGTTTCTTTCATTACTTTTTGTTTGTTTGTTTGTTTTGTTTTTGTTTTTTGTTTTTTTGTTTGTTTGTTTGTTTGTTTTTATTTCTCTCATTTGTATTTATTATGTTGTTTTTTGTTTTTTTTCTGACGTGTTTTCTTTTTTTACAGAAATGACCTTTTCAAAGGGAGGCTATTCGGCCCAGTTTTCTGCAACACGAAACGTTGGTCTGAGAGGGGCCACCTGGATGGGGTTGGTGAGAGATGTGCAGGTACAGCATAATATTATAAAGTATAGATAGTTCCAAGATGACGTCACTCAGGTCTTTGTTATTGTTTTTTGCCATCCGTGTTTATGAGTAATTCTCACTGAACTGTATTGACCAGACTATAAACGATCCTGGTTACACACAGCTTTGTGTGTTGGTCCGATATACTTCCGGATGGCAATGTTGTGAACTTCTTAGCCAAGCGCATACTATCTATTGGGGGGAATACGATTTTTTCCCATTGATGATGTCCCTTAGTTGCGTCAAACAAAGTGATTAGATATCTATTATAAGGTCGACTAAGGTTGTAAACTGAGTGCATTCAATTGGATTCAATAGTCTGATGTCACGTCGCCCAGCAACGGCGGCCATCGTGGGTTCTAAACAAAGAAAATCGGAACTTTTTATTCTTCATGCTGGCTAGAACTTTTCATGTGTCTTGTGATCAGAATGTGTAAACGTCAAAACATGATCAGATATAAATGTTTTTTTTCCCCTCTTGATACGCTTTTATACTCGTCGGAAAATATTTCATAAGGGCGTCCGCCATTGTTCCGATAGTTTAGAGACAGTTACTAAGTTACCATGCGTCATTACGAGGGAAGTGACGTTACGACTGTTGAAGCGTATTTCCACTCCGGTCCCGTCTTGTCCTCCATTTGACCTTTCCCCTCAGTCGGTCTCTTGTTTTATCATAGCAAAAAAAAGTGAGGGCATCTCACTCGTTTTAGTTGCTGAATCGTACAGGAATCGAACGCGAACGTTTATCTCGGAATTAAAATTTCTTTCAGTTTCCTCCCAAAACAAGTGAAAAAAGACACTTGAGTTTCTTTGTTATTGCTTTTAGAACGCCATTATAGATAGTTCGAAGATGACGTCACTCAAGCCTTCTTTATTGTATTTTGCCATCCGCGTTTATGACTAATGCTCACTGAACTGTATTAACCCGACTATAAACGTTCATGGATACAAACAGTTTTGTGTGTTGGTCCGTTCTACTTCCGGATGGCGATGTTATGAGCTTCTTAGCCAAGCGCATACCATCTATAGCTTGTGGTTTAGGTAAAATACTTACAATATCCGCCAGCCAGATACAATGTATCAACACACAAAATTATGTGTAACCTTAAACGTTTATAATCAGGTTAATACAGTTCAGTGAGCATTACTCATAAACGCGGATGGCAAAAAACAATAACAAAGACCTGAGTGACGTGATCTTCGAACTGTCTATAGATAGAATGCGCTTGGCCAAGGAGTTCACAACATTGCCATCCGAAAGTATAACGGACCAACACACAAACTCTGTGTAACCATGAACGTTTATAGTCAGGTTAATACAGTTTAGTGAGAACAACTCACAAACGCGGATGGCAAAAACAATAACAAAGGCCTGAGTGACGTCATCTTCGAACTATCTATAGCCTGAAACTGACCAAAAAATGACGTCAAAATGCCAGTCTTTGGCCACAAAAGAAAACAAATCGTGAGTTGTATTCAACAGTTCATCCAATGGGACCACTTGTTCCCATGAGCACTACTAACGACAACTCACTAGGCGGTGCAAAAACCAAATAATGACGTCAAAATGCCAGTCCTTTTGGGTCTCAGTGCGTGGCCTTCGTTAAGATATGGCCTGATACTGGCTAAAAAATGACTTCCAAATGCCAGTCTTTTGTCACAAAAGAAAACAAATCGTGAGTTGTATTCAATAGTTCAACCAATGAAATAACTTGTTTCCATGAGATCTACTAACGACAACTCACAAGGCGGTGCAAAAACCAAATAATGACGTCAAACTGCCAGTCCTTTTGGATTTCAGTATCAGGCTATAAGTTAACGATGGCTACGCTCAGTGTCAGGCTATAAGTTAACGATGGCTACGCTCAGTGTCAGGCTATAAGTTAACGATGGCTACGCTCAGTGTCAGGCTATAAGTTAACGATGGCTACGCTCAGTGTCAGGCTATAAGTTACCGATGGCTACGCTCAGTGTCAGGCTATAAGTTAACGATGGCTACGCTCAGTGTCAGGCTATAAGTTAACGATGGCTACGCTCAGTGTCAGGCTATAAGTTACCGATGGCTACGCTCAGTGTCAGGCTATAAGTTAACGATGGCTACGCTCAGTGTCAGGCTATAAGTTAACGATGGCTACGCTCAGTGTCAGGCTATAAGTTAACGATGGCTACGCTCAGTGTCAGGCTATAAGTTAACGATGGCTACGGACATACTCTAAAAATGGAAATTGACGTCACTCAGCTTTTTGTTATTGTTTTTAGACATCCATTTTGCTGATTAGTCCTCGCGAAAGTATGTAAGTCAGACTATTTATAATAACAAGAAATGAAGTGAGAAAAAAGGTGCAGAAGAAAATATCGAATTTTTTTTTTTTTTGAGGCGATGGGGGCTCGAACTCACGACCTTACTGTTACGGCAACCCCGCCTGGCCGGAAGAAGGTAGCTCTACAGTCGAAGCCCTCCGCCACTCCAAAAAAAAAAAATTTAAAAAGGGGTTTCAAGCATCGTGTCTTTTTTCAACTGCCGCTCTCCCCGACTTCTTGAGGTCATGGGTTCAATTACACAAATACCGCGAAGTTTGTTAGGCAGCAGAAAATCTTAATAGCCATAAGAATATATTCTCAACTCAAACATTATTATATAACATAGAGACGATTGAGACATTGAGTAAGCTCCGATATTGGGAGTGAAAATTGATTCAGAAAAGTGAGTGGAGCAGACACTATGTTGATAATAAAAAGAATTGATATGTACATATATATGCAGGTCTGACATCCGAACCCACTTATGGGCCTAGTTTAACATTGTTGTAATGGACAATATTTTGCTTCTTTTTTTTCAGATTTCCATTTCAACAATGAATCGGCCCATAAAGACTTCGGTTATCTGACGTGCAATCAAGTCCACGTCGATTTCTCCCCTCTTCACCAATTGGATTCAATAGTCTGATGTCACGTCGCCCAGCAACGACGGCCATCGTGGTTCTAAACAAAGAAAATCGGTACTTATTATTCTTCATGCTGGCTAGAACTTTTCATATATCTTGTGATCAGAATGTAGAAAAGTCAAAACATTATCAAATTTATAATGTTTTTTTTTTCTTCATCTGGATACGCTTTTATGCTCGTCGGATAAATATTTCATAAGGGCGTCCGCCATTATTCCGATTGTTTAGAGCCAGTTACTAAGTTACCATGCGTCATTACGAGGGAAGTGACGTTACGACTGTTGAAGCGTATTTAGGGTTGAACGTACAAGAATCATTTTGCTGTAATATCTAATACGGTATGCAAAGCAACTCGTTTGCTTATTAACCATAAATCTAAGACAAACTGAATAGGTAGCCCTACTTGGCAGCCATCAGTCGGCCAGTAAAATAAATGAAATAAATGAATGAACCAATTATGAATGAATGCAAAAATATATAGCAAATGAAATAAAGAAATGAATAAATAAATAAATAAATAAATAAATAAATAAATAAATAAATAAATAAATAATAAAATAAATATAATTAAATAAATTAGTAAATAAATAGATAAGTAAATGAAATAAAATAAATAAATAAATGAACAAATAAATAGATAAATAATTATATAAATAAATAGATAAAGAAATAAATAAATAAATACATTTTCAAAATAAATATGATTAAATAAATTAGTAAATAAATTGAGAAGTAAATAAAATAAATAAATAAATAAATGAACAAATAAACAAACAAATAAATAAAAAAAATAATTGTATAAATGAATAAATAAATAAATAAATAAATAAATAAATAAATAAATACATGAAAGAAATAAATATAAACATTTTTGGTTCATTGAAGTCAAACTTGACTATTTATTCAAATGGGTACCAATGGGATTCCTTGAAGATAAATGCTACCCACAACCTCAAAGCGGTATTGTATTGACCAAGTGATTGTCTACAATGACCTGCACTAATTAGAGATACGAAATATAATATAATAATATAATATAGTATACTTATACAGCACCTATTGATCCACTGACAAGTGCTCTATGCAGACCTGCCAAGCACTACAAACAATTCGTAGACCTACGAAAACAATTTAGCTCCAATTTCAGAATTTCATGAACATTTCTCAGATTTAAACGTATCGAAAATAAAAATTGATTTCAGATTCCATTTTTAAAGGATTTTGAAGTGATATTTAATCATTGTGATGTCAAATTGTTGTTCTGTAAAGTTATCTATAGCTACTACAGTCTTACCACTGTTAGGGTAAATTGTTGATATGTAAAGTTATCTATAGCGACTACAGTCTAACCACTGTTAGGGTAAATTGTTGATATGTAAAGTTATCTATAACGATTACAGTCTAACCATTGTTAGGATAAATTGTTGATATGTAAAGTTATCTATAGCTACTACAGTCTTACCACTGTTAGGGTAAATTGTTGATATGTAAAGTTATCTATAGCTACTACAGTCTTACCACTGTTAGGGTAAATTGTTGATATGTAAAGTTATCTATAGCTACTACAGTCTTACCACTGTTAGGATAAATTGTTGATATGTAAAGTTATCTATAGCTACTACAGTCTTACCACTGTTAGGGTAAATTGTTGATCTGTAAATTTATCTATAGCGACAACAGTCTAACCATTGTTAGGGTAAATTATTGATATGTAAAGTTATCTATAGCTACTACAGTCTTACCACTGTTAGGATAAATTGTTGATCTGTAAAGTCATCTATAGAGACTACAATTTATATGTCCTAAAAACTGCGAATTTTTAAATTTTCAAGTAAGTAGGTCTGTTTATGGTGGTCTCGGTAGCTTATTTGGTAGAGCACACGCTTCACACGTAAAGGAACAGAGATCGATCCCAATGCAGTCAAGATTTATTCCTGACCCCTACCCGCCCCCTGTCCATCCGGCATTGATTGGGTAGCTGGATCTGTTAGATTTCGCGTAAAGTGCTCTGCGCCGATAGTCAAGCGTCCTATCCAAAGGATAGCAAGAAATTGATATTGTCCGTTTCACGCTCTATAAACCAGGATAAACTTCGGCTATATGGATTGGATGGCTCTGATAAAAAGGTCTATCTATGGTGCTTCACAATCACTCAGACTATAATATGAGATGCTCGGATTCGTTGATAACGTTCAAATCTCGCTTAAAGTTTTACCTTTTTACGTCATAATGTTGCAATATTATTTTCATATTTGTTGTTGTTAAATTGAATTCGTATCACGTTTCTTCACACTTGTCTCACTGTAATATGTTTTGTTTTATATCACTGTAAAGCGCTTAGAGCCTGTGACAACGGGGTAAAGCGCTATATAAATGCCATTTATTATTATTATTATTATTATATAATATGTGTCAGTACTTGTATAACCAATCGGAAGGTGAACATTTTGTATATTTTTTGTTGTTTTGTTGTTTTTTGTGTGTGTTTTTTTTTTTTGATCATTTTCTGAAAGAATGTGCTCCCCAGAGCATTTTAATCTTTATTTGAAGCAAATCGAGTGATTTTTCATGAAGTTATGTTCAGGTGTATGGGAAAGGTATCCATCAACTTTTCTAAAATTTCATACTTTTTTCCAACTTGACTAGCAGTAAAAAATATTTAGTAGTGAAATTAAGCTTCAAAATTCCCCGAAGATGTACCAAAGGGTTGATTTAAACATTTATGACATTTATCTATGATAAAAATTGACCTTCTAACTAAACTTGGAAATATCAAGCTTTTTCACCATCCGACTGATTATGGGTCATTCACTGTAACATATAATATATCATAGACACGCAGATCAGATAGTATAACAGCTTACTTGTTATCAGCAAAAGAATTTATTACATTCTTTATTACTAACATAACATTTTTTTTAATGCAGCCAAAAGTCTTATATTATTAGTGTCCCACCATATCAAAGCGGTATTACGTCCGTTGACTACAACCCGACGTGCATTTATTTGCAGGTCTGATAACCCAATATGGGCTCTTTGTTGTAATTGAAATCCCCCCCCCCCCCCCCCCACCCAAAAAAAAAAAAAAATGACGCAAAATATTGTATATTTATTACAACAATGTTAAGCTAGGCCCATAAGAGTGAGGTCGGATGTCAGACCTGCATAATAGATGTACACGTCTCGACAACCCCAATCAATAAAGTCTAGCATTACAATTAATTATAAGAACTACGAACTTTCAGATTTTTAGTATTTTTGCAATGCAAGAAATAGAATATTTTCAGAACTTAACTCTCTCCTTACCAGCCTTTTTCATGGTTTTCCCCAAAACTTCACACCAACTAACACAAAAATATATTTTTATCACTCAAACACAATAACATTAAAATCTTGAGATAAATAATTTCTTTAGCAAAACATGCTCTACAACTCACTGTTCATTTTCTTTAAATTTTACGATTTACAAAAGAAATTTGAATAATGAAAATGTTGGTTGTATCGTAACGAATGTGACGATGTTCCTATAGTTGGTAAGGAGAGGGTTAAATTGTTAATAGGTATGTATAGATAGTATGCGCTTGGCTAAGAAGCTCATAACATTTCCATCCGGAAGTATAACGGACCAACACACAAAACTATGTGTACCCAACCATGAACCTTTATAGTCTGCATAATGCAGTTAAGTGTGAATTACTCATAAACGTGGATGGCAAAAAACAATAACAAAGACCCGAGCGACGTCAACTTCACTCTATCTATAGACATGCCGTGCGTGGAGGAACAACGTTCTGCCGTAGTCATCGTTAACATATCACCCACCTGACACAAGAACCCTCTAGGACTTTCAGTTTAACGTCATTATTTAGGTTTGTGTAGCGTCTAGTGAGTTGTCGTTAGTAGTGCTCATGGAAACAAGTTATTTCATTGGTTGAATTATTGAATACAACTCACGATTTGTTGTCTTTTGTGGCCAAAGACTGGCATTTTGACGTCATTTTTTGGTCAGTGTCAGGCTATAAGTTAAAGATACCTATGGTTCTACCCACTTTCTCTTGTGGACATTCCACAAATTTTCGTTGATTTCACGAAATGTCGTAAGCTACATTTGGTCACCTTAACCGTAGCCATCGTTAACTAATAGGGACGTCAAAATGCCAGTCTTTTTGGGTTTCAGTGTCAAGCTATAACTTAACGATAGCTGCGGTGTGACACAACAGTAGCCGTCATTAACGTATAGCCTGGCACCTTGGCCTTCGTAAAGTTATAGATAGTATGCAGATGACGTCACTCAGGCCTTTGTTATTGTTTTTGCCATCCGCGTTTGTGAGTTGTTGTCACTAAACTGTATTAACCAGACTATAAAAGTTCATGGTTACACAGAGTTTGTGTGTTGGTCCGTTATACTTCCGGATGGCAATGTTGTGAACTCCTTGGCCAAGCGCATTCTATCTATAGCCTGACACTGACCAAAAAATGACGTCAAAATGCCAGTCTTTTTGGGTTTCAGTGTCAGTCATGCTATAACTTAACGATGGCTACGCTTTAACTCACTCAACCCTAACATCGACTATATCCGTAGTTTACCCGGGTTACTTTTACTTTTACTCCATGCGCCCATTTATTACATTTTTATGAGAAATGTTATAGACGTAGTATCAAAGGTAATGTTTTTTTATTTTTTTACATGTTAATGGCAGTTGAATAAAACTATTTATATATACATGCTAATTTTTAATATCTACATTTTTTTTCCAATTTTGAAAAATCTCTAGGATTGAATGAGTTAATGATACAAAAAATATAATATATGATAAACAAAAAGGAATATAACAGTTTTTAAAAAAATAGAACAAAATACAAAACACGGAACGTTTCGGGTTCAAAACCCTCTTTCAGCAAACAAAAAAAAAACATTATAAACATTGAATACAATATTAACCTCCCCCCCCCAAAAAAAAAAAAAAAAAAATTATAAAATAAATAAATAAATACAAAAACAAACAAACAGATGGACGACTTAATATTGAGTACGTCCTTTGTGACATTCCAAGATGTTTCTGCAACAGAGAGAAAGAGAGGTCGGATACGAAATAAGAGGATCACCAGATCTTAAAGTTTTGGAAGTAGATCAGTATCCCTATACGCTCTCTTTGATTCTCTCTGTTATTGTGAATAGAGTAAATAGCATAAAATATGCATGATAAATGATAACCTACGTGTACATATATACAGGTCTGACATACGAACCCACTTAAGGGCCTAGTTTAACACTGTTGTATTGGACAATATTTTGCGTCAGTTAAAAAAAAAAATATTTCGATGACAACAATGAGCCCATAAGGAATTGGGTTATCAGACCTTTAAATAATTGCATGACGATGATAACCTATTACAAAAAAGGGAGTGAAAAGAAAAATAGTGATAAAATAAAAAAAAATATTTAAAAGAAAAAGGAGCTTATTATAATAATTAACACCTTGAGTACAATATAAACTAAAACATAATGTTCACCTTTAGACGCCGTCTACTTATTTGCAGGTCTGATAATCCAAAATTGTTATAGGCCCATTATTGTAATGGAAATTATACTCTCAAACCAACTCTAAATAGGCCTATTTATTGTCCTTTTCACCAATATTAAACTTATAAGCCCATAATTGCGTTCGGTTACCAGACCTGCCAATAATGTGCGCGTCGCTTTGGGAATATTGTAGATAATTTTGTATAATAAAATTATTACTTACATGATGTCTCTTTATACAAAAAAAATATAATTTCCCATTTAGGTTAAATCCATTTCATGAATAACAAAATCTTACTTAGTCCATCACGAAAACGCAAAGACACTGGTAGTAGCGCAAATCAAAGCACATGAAATATAATTCTTATATATATAAAGATTCGGCTATAGCAACATAGCAACGAGGAATATTAATCTAAATTTAGAGAAATTGAAAAGACCCACGGGGATCTCCCGGTCTAAAAATAGACACGGGAAATCAATAAAGAAATTCCCAGAGGCGGAAATCCCAAACGCCTCGTCAGCATAGTATAGAATATTTCTAATCGTATCAATGAACACGGCGATAATAATAGTAATGATAATAATAATCATATAATGCTTTATAATGATAATAATAATAATAATAATAATAATAATAATAATAATAATAATAATAATAATAATAATAATAATAATAATAATAAAAATAAAAATAACAATAATAATAATGATAATAATAGTAATGATAATAATAATCATATAATGCTTTATAATGATAATAATAATAATAATCTCTTCTATAGATAAGTGAGTCCTTGACGTCATTTATTGCTATTTCAATCATATTATAATTATTAATCGTTTATTTCTTATCGTGTTTAGGTAACCAGGGAAGTGATTAGCAGCGCTTATTCAAAATATTATGCTGTGTATTTTCTCCACCCACCTATATTGACGTGTGCTTATTTATTTGCAGGCCTGATAACCCAAACTGATAAGGGCCGACGTGTGTGTGTATGTGTGTGTGTGTGTGTTCATATATATGCAGGTCTGACAACCGAACCCACTTAAGGGCCTAATTGAACATTGTTGTAATGGACGTTGTTGCAATTTTATCGTCATTATTTTAAAGATTTCCGTTACAACAATGATGAGCCCAAAATGAATTGGGTTATCAGACCTGAAAATAAGGGCACGTCATTATTAAAGGCTCATTGTTGTAATGGAAATACTCTTTAAAGCAACTAGGAAAAAAACAATAATAAATAATAATAATAATAATAATAATAATAATAAAAATAATAATAATAATAAATAATAATAATAATATAATAATAATATAATAATAATAATAATAATAATAATAATAATAATTATATCTTATGCCCCAAAAAAGTGGCAATGTGTCATTTGGTTACACATTCCTTTACAAAAATGTTAAATACAGCCTATAATTTCGTTCAAATGTATTAGACTAAATTTGTCCATTTCTCCCTTTTTAAAGCTATTCTATTAGATAAAATACTCACAAAATCCGCCAGCCAGATCAAACGTACCAACACACAAAACGGTGTGTAAACTTTACCGTTTATAGTTTGATTGATAGAATTTAGCGAGAACCAATCACCCAACGTAGCTGTATGAAAACAATAACAAAGAGCTGAGTAGCGTCTACTGTGTTCCTTCTATAATCTTTTTCCTTTTTAAACGAATATTTTTGTGTTCGTGGATAGCTCACACGGTAGAGTCACGCTCTCACCTGCCAGGCGGAGTTGTCGTACCAATAAGGTCGCAGGTTCGAACCCCACCACCGCCGCGAATAATTTTTATTCTCTATTGTCTTCTGCACTTTTCTACTCACTTCATATCTTGTTTTTTCCTTTACCATGTTGCTTTATGTATTCGTCTTGAACCAGTCTCCTTTGCCTTACTTTGTGCGCCTATGTGGTCTAGTGGTATGACACTCGCTTTCGGGTCGGAAGGTCCTGGGTTCGCGCTTCGCTCGGCGCATAGTTGAGTCCTTGGAAAAGGCTCTTTACTCCATTCTCTCACCTTACTCAGGTGTAAAATGAGTACCTAGCCGTTAACAGCGTTGTCTCTGCCCGAAAAAAAAATTATAATATCGCCTTACAGACGTCATGTCTTATCCTAAATGTTAAATGTTGCTGTTGGATAGAGACTCCTTGTAAAGCGCTTTGAGCACGTTTAGTGATTATTGCGCTATATAAAAGCTCATTTTCCCCCTCTTTCACGGGTGGTTTAAACTCATTCAACCCGAACAACGACCATATCCGTAGTATACGACCTACCCGGGGTTAATTTTACCCCATGCTTATTTTATTTATTAGATTTTTCTGAGACAAATTATAGGCGTAGTATTAGTATCAAAGCTAATGTTCTTCATGTTTACATGTTAATGATGATAGTTGAATAAAACTATCTACGTACATGCTCATTTTTAATATATTTTTTTCAAACTTTGAAAAGTAGCAAAAATCTCTAGGATTGATTGAGTTAATTGCAAATCTTAATATTCTTTTTTTTTTAAATTGAGCTTTTATATAGCGCAATATCCACTAACCGTGCTCAAAGCGCT
>NC_088369.1:4231922-4284422 GCF_034508935.2 Berghia stephanieae
TGACCACATGAATGAATCCATTAAAGCACCGAGGAGTCAGTCTCGTAATTCTATAATAATATCATGATTAGGCACGGGGGAATACCCAGCCTTTTTTCTTCTTCTTTGAACAGACCATGTCTCATTCTACGGTGCAAGTCGTGTGGTACTAGGCATAATGTGTGAATGAATGAATGAAGGAAATATGAAGAAGTTTATAACCAAAATGATATCAGAATAAAAAACATTCTAGTCATTTTGACTCTAAATGACTTTTATTCGCATGTGGTTCAATCCAGCATAAAAATGGTTTTGAGAAGAAATACCACATTATATTCCTGACATAACAAAACCTAGAATTGCAAAGCGCTTTGAATACGTTTAGTGGATAGGCGGGGGGCTATTGTGCTATTTAAAATCTCATTTCAAAAAATAAAAATTTCGGGGGGGGGGGGGGGGGGGGGGAGTTGTTTTTAGCTAGATACATATAAAGACACTAGTAAGGCACGGATAAATCCATTAAATCACAGGAGTCAGTCGTTATTCTATATCATAATAAGTTACGGAAATATCCAACCTTTTATTTTTTCTTTGATCAGACTATGTTTCGTTCTACAGTGCACGTGTGGCACTAGGCGTGTGTGAATGAATAAATGAAGGAAATATGTGGTCTTGTGGTGTGACACTCTCTTTCGGATCGGAAGGTCCTGGCTCGAGCCTCTCTCGGCGCATAATTGACTCCTTGGAAAAGGTTCTTTACTCACATTCTCTCACCATACTCAGGTGTAAAATAAGTACCTGGCCGTTAACAGCGTTGTCTCTGTCCGAAAAAAAATGTATATATTGTATATATATATATATATATATATATATATAATATATATATATATATATATATATATATATATATATATATATATATATATATATATATATATTCGCCTAACAGGCGTCATGTCTCGTCCTAAATGTTAAGTGTTGTTGTTGGCCAGGGACCCATTGTAAAGCGCTTTGGGCACGTTTAGTGGTTATTGCGCTCCAGAAAAGCTCCATTTTTTTAAAAAGCTAAAAACATATGAAGGAGTTTATAACAAAAATGATATCAGAATAAAGACATTCTAGTGATTTTGACTCTAAATGACTTTTATTCGTATGTGATTCAATCCGGCATAATAAGTCTCTGAGAAGAAAGACCACATTATATTATTCCTGACATAACAACAATAGATAGATCAATCCAATGACACGAGTAAGGCACGATAGGTTAATCACATGAGTGAATCCATTAAAGCGTAATGGAATCAGTCGTAACTTGATATCATTTAAGATAATAATATGGGGAATACGCACCCAATCTGTTTTTTTTTTTTTTTTTTTTTTTTTTTATAAAGGGTTTTACGGAGCTTGCAACACATTATGGTCATATCAGCGCCTGTAAAAAGGAAGGAAATTGGAAAGTAAAAACATTCTAGACGTACAATTAAAAGAACTCGAGGGAAAAGGAAGACAAATGGGAATTGGTTCAAATAGGGAACAAATGTAGATTCCAAGAGCACACTATCAGTGTACTTAGTTTGAGATCACCTAAAAGTCTCATCCATACACAAGCACAGGTCCACTAAGATAACACTCTAATGTTTACAAAGCATATGTTATGTAAATAAACATTATTACAGTGGATAACAGAGACAGATGATTTACACGACAAAAAGTATCATCTCCCAACTCTAACTATACATTTGACTGTTTCCCTCCAAGAAAAGGACTCCAGCCAGGATCAGGACAAAACCAAGTAATCTCATTCCAAAACAAAAAGAGAAAGCATATTATTGGAAAACAGATACAGGGGGATAGAAGACACAGTATGTGCCTCCCTGCCCACTATGGGAGGTCAGGAACCCCCACCCAGACAGCGAGTGAGTGAAAGGATTGCAGATTTCTCAATAACAATGTGAAATTGAATGTAAGCTTCAATTTATTAAACGAAAACAGATAATGTGGACTTTTTGGGTTTCCCCTTTATCAACAAAACGGGGTGAATGAAACACAACAGACGAATGATATAATGCGATAGTGGCGTTGTTGAGGTGAATACACAAAAACATGTTGTTTTTTTGTTCAGTGTTTTATTTACCGTAACACCACTGTCTCATTCGTCTGTAGCGTTTCATTTATCCTGTTTGGTTGATAAAGGGGAAACCCCCTGGCAAAATGGAGCTGGGAGACCAAATCTTATCTATATTATTATAGTAAATGATCACTTTCAATGAGCATCGGGCTGGTTTCTATTCTAGCACGCCGAATTCCTGCACAATCTGCAATGCGACACGATGGAGCTGGGAGACCAAATTTGTGACCCATCGTCTCAAAACGTTATTATGTCGGAACGAACCAGATGCCTAAAAGCCGAATTAAATGTTTAAACTGGTCAAAAATATAAATTGTTGGCATTAGTACCCTAAAATACGGTATCCATTCTCCTCAATAAAACATACAAACTCAACACAAGTCTGATCAATGTTGGCAATGTTGTGAGCTTCTTAGCTAAGCGCATACTATCTATAACATAAGCAAGACTTTCCAAGATTTTTCTTCTACTCTACAGAAAGGACCTACCAAATTTCCTCTGTCGTCAATCTGGAATTTAGTCATGTATTTCTGTCTTTATTGTTTTTTGTTGTTGGCTGAAGAAGGGTTTTGACCCCAAAACGTTCCGTGTTTGGTATTTGGTTATTTTTTTGAAGCTGTTATATTCATTGTTGTTTATTACCTTTATTATAAGCACCAAAAAAAAAAAAACAATTAAAATTTAAAAAACAAGACGAGGAAGATAGGTTAAAGCTGGGAACAGCAGTAATTTCTTTGAGCAAGTTCTCCTTGCATCCAGTGTGAAATCACATAGAAGTAGAAGTCCCACCTCGACACAAGAAACCGGATTTTATTTTTCTTTCTTTCTGTCAACAGGTTT
The DNA here is from genome assembly GCF_034508935.2 of Berghia stephanieae. NCBI lineage: Eukaryota > Metazoa > Mollusca > Gastropoda > Nudibranchia > Aeolidiidae > Berghia > Berghia stephanieae. The sequence continues at coordinate 4,234,870 of NC_088369.1, forward strand.
TGACTTAAAATCAAACTTACTGACAAAGAAATGATTTATATGAAAAATAAAAACATACCTATATTTGAATGTTTACCTCCAGCTTTAAAATTCTTAAAAAAGGGGGGGGGGGGGGGGGGGGGATGAAGTGGCCGAGTGGTTCAGGCGACCCGGAAGGTCCTGGCTTCGAGCCCTGCTTCAGGTACTTTCGTTTGTTTTTTTTCCTTGGGCAAGATTATTAACCCCCCATTTGGCTCACTTGGACAACACGGGTGATTCCAGTTGACATCAGACATCTTGTTTATTGAATTATCTATAGGGAATGAGATTAGCGGAAGAGTAGCGTCCCTTGGTTGGACATCACCTTGAAGTGGCCGAGTGGTTCAGGCGACCCGGAAGGTCCTGGCTTCGAGCCCTGCTTCAGGTACTTTCGTTTGTTTTTTTTCCTTGGGCAAGATTATTAAACCCCCCCCCCCCCAATTGGCTCACTTGGACAACACGGGTGATTCCAGTTGACATCAGACATCTTGTTTATTGAATTATCTATAGGGAATGAGATTAGCGGAAGAGTAGCGTCCCTTGGTTGGACATCACCTTACAGAGAGAACGTCAATTTGGTTCTGAAGTTTCTCAAGCCGCTTTCACCGGAAGCGAGGACCAGAGATGCATGCGCACAACCAACATGACGTTCTCTCTCCGCTTTTTCGCCGGTGACGTCACAGACTATGGGTGACGTCCAATCAAGGGACGCTACTCTTCCGCTAATCTCATTCCCTATATTCCTTCCTGGAATGCCTAGGCGAGGCGGGATTTGCGTGCGACCGACCGTCCCTCCGCTTGCATACCTGCCTACTTGAAATTTTCAAATTCAGTAAGAAATACAAAATTCATCAGTAATTAATGGTCAAATTTCAGTAATACTAAAGCAAACAAAAAATGATGATAGATACACTCTTTTATATATGTAAAATAAACTTACCATGTTATATAGGCCTACTACTTAGGCTCGGCTGGGCATTGCCAATGACCCCGGCGATAATATTATGCTTATTGATGACCTACTTTCGACACTGCACTGCGTCTACCGATGATGGTAAAGTTTCCGTGTCGAGTCGATGACGTCACTCGTCGCCAGCCAACGAGGCATTGAGTTTTTTTTGTTTGTTTTTTTTATTGTAGCATGCCATGCGGTAAATTATGAAAAAGAAAAAAATCATTTTTTAATTTAACGTTACGACCATTTGTATCAGTAATATTTCTTCTATTTCCAGAAGTCCGTAATTGTCCTTACACTTCCGTAACAAATAAGGACGGTCCTTGTCGCCGAGGTATTTGGCCATACACATTGCGATTTGCTTCAGCCGTGCCTGTTCCCAGATCGTCACCAGTAGAAAACACCACGTGTATTAGGCAGGTACGGCAAACTGCCGCTAATGCGCTCTGGCGGACAATTTTTGATGTTTTACATCAATTTTACTTCGTTGTATTCCATTAAATATCAAAATGACAAGGATAAAATTTATATCAATCAAAATCTTATTCACATCCCTTTAAAATGATGTCTAAATGATTTATCTGCAATTTTTAAAAAGATAACTTAAGTGGGTTTTGAAACAAGTCACTAATCGGCTCGCCGCCCGCTGATGGAAAAAAAAACGAACTTTTCGCGATCTGTCATCTTGAAGAGCTTGGAGAATTCGGGCCATGGGTGATATCGGACCAGTAATTGGTTTAAAATGGGGTGTGTCTTTTTTACGAAACCCGCCCAATCCCGACAAAGTTATGGGAAGTAGGTAGCAGTGGGGAGTGAACCTGGAACTCATGGAAGTGTACACCATTGGGGAGTGAACCTGGGACTGGGTTTCGTAAAAAAAGAACTATTGCTTTTTTACGAAACCCGCCGAAACCCGGCGAAACCCGACAATATCCAGCGAAGTTATGGGAAGTAGACAACTGTGGGGTGTGAACCCGAGACTCAGGGAAGTGTACACCAGTCGGGAGTGAACCTGAGACTAAGATTAAGATTGTCGGCGGGTTTCGTAAAAAAGACACACCGTTTAAAATGTGCACAAGATCTTGACGTTTCGATCGATGCCAAATAACTGTTGGTTTATTTAGGGGAAGCGATTTTATTTTTAAAATTTCTCGGAAAAAAGGAAAAGATTAAATTCATTTCCACAAAGTTTCAGCAGACTATTTTTACATTACTGGAAAGCTCATCTGAATTTAATTGTAATTTGCCTTCAACTTCAGTTGAATCCATAAATGCTTATATATTACCTCAGCCAATCCCAAACATTTGTCCATTATGCATGATGCTATTAAAAAGATTTCAGAGGGTGTGGTGGTGGTTGTTGAGAGGCAGTTGGCAGACTTTTTGAAAGGTGGTGATTTTTCTAATTTATCAACTGATGTTATCGATGCTTTAGCTCATTGTCCTTTAACAAACTTGATTGGAGAAAGCGCCTTTGGAGATTTTGATTTCGATATTAACAGGAGAAGGCATTGTTCTTTATTTAATCGTTCAGGGATGCACACTGTTAAAAGAAATAAAACTGTCGACTACTTAAATTCAAAATCTTTTAATGAAAAATCAAAACTTTTTGCTTTTGGTCGAAAGCATGCTCCTGGCTTAAGGAAAAGGAAGAGAGAAGAAGATTATGTTAAAATAAAAATAAAAGAGAAGATGGCTGAGAATCAAGAGAAAAAAGATTCAAAAAGAAATGAAAGCAATAACTACTCAATCCAATTTAATGTCGATTATTAAGAGACATGGTGGTCCATGTACCAATTCTCATGACGTTGATGTACCTGTATCTAGGGTTGGTGGATCATTCTCCCACCGTCATTTGGTTGAGGCAGTTAAAAATGAGATAAGGTATCAAAAGATTGTATGTAAAAAGACAAAATTAAATTTGAAAGGCAATTTGCCAGATCTCGTTTCTTTTTTGAAATTCCGATTTGACAATCTTTAGAATGATAATGTCGACTTTGTTTTATTTTGTATGTTGTATTTCTGTCTTCTGAGGTATTATTCCCTTTACAACTGACAATAGTGTTGAAATTTCATGTCTGTTGATATAACATTGTCTGGAGTTTGGAATGATTTACTCATATTTTAACTGTAGCTCGACAGAACTTGCTGTCAAGACTATTTTATCTTAACTGTTTTCGCCATTTTTATGAAGGTTTGAAGACCCATCATATTTTAATTTTTTTTATGTTTATTGTTGATTTCCACTTCATTTATTTCTATTTTTGTAACATTAGTCCAATATAATGATCTTTCCATTATTCATATGTTTTTTATGAATTTTTGAAAATTCGTAGATGGTGAATTATTTTTCTATAGTGTGACTTTGGAGTCATTTATAGAAAATTTATATAGTTGTCATTCATATGTATTGGAATTGCCCTTATAGATCTTGATTTATACTTTGATTTGATGAAACTTGGATGTTTGTATCTTTATTCATTGGTTTTATGCGAAATTTTGAATTTGGCCATTTTTCACATTTTTTTTATCTCCGTTGTCGATTTATGTGAAATATGCATTTTTTGCGTGTTCGTGGCGATTAAATGTAATTAAATAAAGAGCTAGAGTTCTGAAAAAAATTGGAGTTGTTTAATTTCTATGAGACTCTAAGCAGATAAAATTTTGTCATTGTGATCCCGATACTTTTTTTTATACGAAGCCCCGAAGTTGGGTGCCACGACGACGAAATTATCAAATTTTCAAATGACCATATCTTCCTTAAATATTGAGATACAGGTATGATATTGGTATCAAAATGCTCAGAATTGCAAACTCTTTAAAGCAAAAGTGACTAAATTGAGCATTGTTGGGTTTGAAAAATCAGTTTTCTGTACCTACGTGTATGGGGCAGCCTCTTATGATGCCTTGGCGGAAGGGATTATTTTTTTTATTTTAAAAAAAAAAAATCCTTGCAAAGACAAGTAATCTTATTCAATGGAAAGAAAAGAAAACCAAATTTAATAGTAATAGCCAAATCAGATATAAGGGGATAGCAGCAATAGGGAATGAGATTAGCGGAAGATAGTAGCGTCCCTTGATTGGACGTCACCGGCGGAAAAGTTATTAGAGAGAGAGAACGTCGTCATGTTGGTTGTGCGAATGCGTCTCTCGTCCTCGCTTCCGCGCACAGCCAACATGACGTTCTCTCTCTAATAACTTTTCCGCCGGTGACGTCACAGACTATGGGTGACGTCCAATCAAGGGACGCGACTATTCCGCTAATCTCATTCCCCTATAGCAATAGTGGACTTTCCCGCACACCAGCTCAATGTGCGGCTGACACCTGGGTTATTCCAGTCTTTCCTCGGAATAGACCCGAGAGACAAAGTTTCTCTATGAGAAGAACAAAGGGCATTTTATTTATTTCTGGAATGTCGAGCCACCCTGACTAGTTTTTAAAAAAACCAGTTCGATAAAAAATAAATTGATATATTATAGGTTATAATTGATCTTTTATTTAACCTCATAACATTATAAAACCACTCACACAAATCTATTATAAAAAGACACAAATATCATATTTTAAACAGATTTTTACAATTTCATCAGACAATAAAATTTTCTAAAATGAGGCGAAACATTTATTTAATTAATTTATCATTCATTCATTCATTTATTTGGAGGAAATATATTTTTCAAGTATAAAAATAAAAATACTCAAAATACAGTAAGTATTCTTTTAAGATAGCTGACTTTACATAATCACAGTTTGATCCAGAGCAAGTTTAATACAAGAATAATTTTTCTTTCAATAAATAAAAGTCAATAAATTTTGTTATGCGTACATGATCAATAAGTAACTTAAATTACAAAATCAATGATAATGATAGTCAGAAAGAAAGTCAAAAACAAGAAGAGCAATAGCAAATGATAGTAAATTATCATGTTTTGTTTAGTTGTGAAATGTTTTACAGCGCTTTTTAAGACATTTAGGTCATATCAGCGCCAGTAAAAAGGAAGAAAATTGGATAGTAAAAACATTATAGATGCACAATTAAAAGGATTGAGGAAAAAGTAAGACAAAGGGGAATGGTTCAAATAGGGAACAGATGTAGATTTCAAATTTCAAGAGCACACTATCAGTGTACTTAGTTTGAGATCACCTAAAAGTCTCACCCAGACACCAGCACAAGATCCCACTAAGAAGAATACACTAAAATGTTTACAAATCACATGTTAAAAAAAAAAATAATAATAATAAAAGTACATACATAAAAGAATTCCAAGGAAAAAAAATCATCACTCAAAACTATAACTATACATTCGACAGTTTCTCTCCCAGTCAATGACTCCGGCCATAGTCAGGACAAAACTGAGTATTCTCATTCCAAGACAAAGACAGAAAGCAATTGGAAAACAGATAAAAGGGATAGAAGACACAGCAAGTACTACCTCCCTGTCAACTTTGGGAGGCCGGGAACCCCACACAGGAAATTAGAATTCAACATAGGTACAAATTTAATTAAGCCACACAAACATTCCATCAATTCATATCTTCCAAATGTCTGTTTTCTGAAGTTCTATTTAAAAAACTCCCATTATTGATTCTGCCAAACTGTATAAAGCCAGGCGTATCTAGTAAATTGATACGATATTTATATCAACAATATGTAAACAATTTCCTAAATGCTGTTTTATAAACAGTTAAGAACTTTAGGTCTATGAGAAAAAGAGCATTTTATAAAAATATGAGCAAATTAAAGTTTGCTACAGTGGCAGAGGTAAAATTGTGCGAGAAAGATTGTTTCTAAATGTCCAATCTTGCAAACACTTAAAACCCATGTGTATACCATAACTATTTTATCAGCTAATAATAATTATCATGTTTGTAGCTAGTAAAATTAATCGTTTCTTGCATAAAGTAATCACATTTTATTTTTTTTAATGAAAAAAAAAAAGAAAAAAATAATTTAAAAAAACTATAAATGTGATTTAATCATATAGTATTAGTATATTCGTCCAGAGAAAATAGTCGAATACCTCGTTCGAGGTGATCCAGATAATGCTGAATTGTATAATCAGGTCCGTATGGTATATACAGACCTGCCACTTCACGAAAAAGGAAATCAGTATGACATTGTAAAAAAATCAGTATCTGGGGAAAAAAATCAGTATGAGACGTAAAATTATCCAATGGTTGGGCTACTCACCTAATTCTGACAATTTGACACTTGTCACTCAAACTAACCAAAGCGTCACAACCCCCCCCCCCCCCCCCCCCCCTCCCTTATTTTTCCCCAACACCCAAAATGGCACGCACAACGCCAATCTGGCAATCGGACTATTAACTTATTTAAAGATGGTGGCACTTGGTAATCAGTCAGAAGCCAGGGACCGCGGTGGTTTACCAGTACAGCTCGCTGTTGCTTCACAAAGGAAATGAAAACTAAATAACGCGCCGTGTGTGTGTTTTCTATCTGTGTGAGGGCATCACAAAGAGGCTCGCTACGTCATGTGATTCTATCGAGGTATCGCGGGAGGGTCAAAGTTCACGAGACTTGAAAATTTTAACGTGCAACGTAAAGCACAAAGTAAACGTAAAAGAGAGGGGTGGAGGGCTGCGGCCCTTGGTCACTTGGTGAAATCGGTACGATCGGCATGCAGATCGGGAAATCGGTACGATCGGCAAGTAAATCGGGAAATCGGGAAATACGAAAAAAAGGTCTTGCAAATCGGTATGATACCGATTAATCGGTATGAACGGCAGGTCTGTATATACATATTCAGGAATGAAAATCATGGAGGAAATGCGAAGGTTCAGTGCTAACCCATACAATTGTGCGATTTTGCTCACTGCTGTGATGGACCAGGCCAAGGAGTTTTTAGCCAAGTACAACAGCATCAAGGATGAGCACCAAGAGACATTTGAATTTGCCCGCATAATTCTAAAGAACGCAATCGAGCCGCTTGATGCCGCTCATTTTCCCGACCTTTACTGGGCGACATATTACTCAATAAGGGGAACGGTCACTGCCAACTTCAAAACATCAAGCCATGATCCCCAGACACCCAAGGACGTAATCAAGAGGTTCTCCAAAGTCAGTCTTACGGATTTCGGAGTACTTTCTGAAGAGAATAAGCGAGTTTTGACTTCTCTTGGAGTGAACCTGGAGCTCGCAAAAAGAAAGGCTCAAGAAACTGGCGCGCAGGCAAGCAAAAACGACCGGTCAACTGCGTCAGACGAAGAATCTGATGACGAATTTCAACCAGCGCCAAGCAAGCGTTCCAGAAACTGAGATCTTATAAAAAAAAAAAAAAAAAAAAAAAACTCAAAATGCTCCCTCAAAGGAAAAGAATCAAGATCAGGACCACTCCGCCAACAATCAGAGATGTCTACAGTGACCTCAATCACGTTATGGAGTTGAAAAGAACAGCTAAGGAGCATGAACACGAAGCATACACCATAAGTAGTGTCCTCACTGCGATAGTCTCGATGTTCGACTGGGACGTTCTATCCAGAGAACCCCGTGTGGTGTCCGGGGTCCCTCAACTGAGAGGGTGAAGAATAGCCCAACGCCAAGCCAGCGTGTCGTAAAAGGCGACTAATGGTGTGTGATTCCCCCATCTTTGAGTCACCTGGTCCTCCAGGTTGGGGGTTGGCAAAGGGTTAACATCCCTTTCCGTAAAACTCAAACCGTTACAGAAACGCAGACAGACAAACCAAATCCTTTTTTTAGCTTGGGCGACAGAAGAGTTTCTGGAGGGCCCTTGGTCACTTGGTGAAATCGGTACGATCGGCATGCAGATCGGGAAATCGGTACGATCGGCAAGTAAATCGGGAAATACGAAAAAAAGGTCTTGCAAATCGGTATGATACCGATTAATCGGTATGAACGGCAGGTCTGTATATACATATTCAGGAATGAAAATCATGGAGGAAATGCGAAGGTTCAGTGCTAACCCATACAATTGTGCGATTTTGCTCACTGCTGTGATGGACCAGGCCAAGGAGTTTTTAGCCAAGTACAACAGCATCAAGGATGAGCACCAAGAGACATTTGAATTTGCCCGCATAATTCTAAAGAACGCAATCGAGCCGCTTGATGCCGCTCATTTTCCCGACCTTTACTGGGCGACATATTACTCAATAAGGGGAACGGTCACTGCCAACTTCAAAACATCAAGCCATGATCCCCAGACACCCAAGGACGTAATCAAGAGGTTCTCCAAAGTCAGTCTTACGGATTTCGGAGTACTTTCTGAAGAGAATAAGCGAGTTTTGACTTCTCTTGGAGTGAACCTGGAGCTCGCAAAAAGAAAGGCTCAAGAACTGGCGCGCAGGCAAGCAAAAACCGACCGGTCAACTGCGTCAGACGAAGAATCTGACGACGAATTTCAACCAGCGCCAAGCAAGTGTTCCAGAAACTGAGATCTTATTTAAAAAAAAACAAAAAAAAAACTCAAAATGCTCCCTCAAAGGAAAAGAATCAAGATCAGAACCACTCCGCCAACAATCAGAGATGTCTACAGTGACCTCAATCACGTTATGGAGTTGAAAAGAACAGCTAAGGAGCATGAACACGAAGCATACACCATAAGTAGTGTCCTCACTGCGATAGTCTCGATGTTCGACTGGGACGTTCTATCCAGAGAACCCGTGTGGTGTCCGGGTCCCTCAACTGAGAGGGTAAGAATAGCCCAACGCCAAGCAGCGTGTCGTAAAAGGCGACTAATGGTGTGTGATTCCCCCATCTTTGAGTCACCTGGTCCTCCAGGTTGGGGTTGGCAAAGGTTAACATCCCTTCCGTAAACTCAAACCGTTACAGAAACGCAGACAGACAAACCAAATCCTTTTTTAGCTTGGGCGACAGAAGAGTTTCTGGAGGGCCTTGGTCATTGGTGAAATCGGTACGATCGGCATGCAGATCGGGAAATCGTACGATCGCAAGTAAATCGGGAAATACGAAAAAAGGTCTTGCAAATCGGTATGATACCGATAATCGGTATGAACGGCAGGTCTTATATACATTTCAGGAATGAAAATCATGGAGGAAATGCGAGGTTCAGTGCTAACCCATCAATTGTGCGATTTTGCTCACTGCTGTGATGGACCAGGCCAAGGAGTTTTTAGCCAGTACAACAGCATCAAGGATGGCACAAGAGACATTTGAATTTGCCCGCATAATTCTAAAGAACGCAATCGAGCCGCTTGATGCCGCTCATTTTCCGACCTTTACTGGGCGACATATTACTCATAAGGGGAACGGTCACTGCCAACTCAAAACATCAAGCCATGATCCCCAGACACCAAGGACGTAATCAAGAGGTTCTCCAAGTCTCTTACGGATTTCGGAGTACTTTCTGAAGAGAATAAGCGAGTTTTGACTTCTCTTGGAGTGAACCTGGAGCTCGCAAAAAGAAAGGCTCAAGAACTGGCGCGCAGGCAAGCAAAAACCGACCGGTCAACTGCGTCAGACGAAGAATCTGACGACGAATTTCAACCAGCGCCAAGCAAGGTTCCAGAAACTGAGATCTTATAAAAAAAAAAACAAAAAAAAAAAACTCAAAATGCTCCCTCAAAGGAAAAGAATCAAGATCAGAACCACTCCGCCAACAATCAGAGATGTCTACAGTGACCTCAATCACGTTATGGAGTTGAAAAGAACAGCTAAGGAGCATGAACACGAAGCATACACCATAAGTAGTGTCCTCACTGCGATAGTCTCGATGTTCGACTGGGACGTTCTATCCAGAGAACCCCGTGTGGTGTCCGGGGTCCCTCAACTGAGAGGGTGAAGAATAGCCCAACGCCAAGCCAGCGTGTCGTAAAAGGCGACTAATGGTGTGTGATTCCCCCATCTTTGAGTCACCTGGTCTCCAGGTTGGGGGTTGGCAAAGGGTTAACATCCCTTTCCGTAAAACTCAACCGTTACAGAAACGCAGACAGACAAACCAAATCCTTTTTTTAGCTTGGGCGACAGAAGAGTTTCTGGAGGGCCTTGGTCTTGGTGAAATCGGTACGATCGGCATGCAGATCGGAAATCGGTACGATCGGCAAGTAATCGGAAATACGAAAAAAGGTCTTGCAAATCGTATGATACGATTAATCGGTATGAACGGCAGGTCTGTATATACATATTCAGGAATGAAAATCATGGAGGAAATGCGAAGGTTCAGTGCTAACCCATACAATTGTGCGATTTTGCTCACTGCTGTGATGGACAGGCCAAGAGTTTTAGCCAAGTACAACAGCATCAAGGATGAGCACAAGAGACATTTGAATTTGCCGCTAATTCTAAAGAACGCAATCGAGCCGCTTGATGCCGCTCATTTTCCCGACCTTTACTGGCGACATATTACTCAATAAGGGGAACGGTCACTGCCAACTTCAAAACATCAAGCCATGATCCCCAGACACCCAAGGACGTAATCAAGAGTTCTCCAAAGTCAGTCTTACGGATTTCGGAGTACTTTCTGAAGAGATAAGCGAGTTTTGACTTCTCTTGGAGTGAACCTGGAGCTCGCAAAAGAAAGGCTCAAGAACTGGCGCGCAGGCAGCAAAAACCGACCGGTCAACTGCGTCAGACGAAGAATCTGACGACGAATTCAACCAGCGCAAGCAAGGTTCCAGAAACTGAGATCTTATAAAAAAAAAACAAAAAAAAACTCAAATGCCCCTCAAAGGAAAAGAATCAAGATCAGACCACTCCGCCACATCAGAGATGTCTACAGTGACCTCAATCACGTTATGGAGTTGAAAAGAACAGTAGGAGCATGAACACGAAGCAACACCATAAGTAGTGTCCTCACTGCGATAGTCTCGATGTTCGACTGGGACGTTCTATCCAGAGAACCCGTGTGTGTCCGGGTCCCTCAATGAGAGGGTAAGAATAGCCCAACGCCAAGCCAGCGTGTCGTAAAAGGCGACTATGGTGTGTGATTCCCCCATCTTTGAGTCACCTGGTCCTCCAGGTTGGGGGTTGGCAAAGGGTTAACATCCCTTTCCGTAAAACTCAAACCGTTACAGAAACGCAGACAGACAAACCAAATCCTTTTTTTAGCTTGGGCGACAGAAGAGTTTCTGGAGGGCCCTTGGTCACTTGGTGAAATCGGTACGATCGGCATGCAGATCGGGAAATCGGTACGATCGGCAGTAAGAAATCGGGAAATACGAAAAAAAGGTCTTGCAAATCGGTATGATACCGATTAATCGGTATGAACGGCAGGTCTGTATATACATATTCAGGAATGAAAATCATGGAGGAAATGCGAAGGTTCAGTGCTAACCCATACAATTGTGCGATTTTGCTCACTGCTGTGATGGACCAGGCCAAGGAGTTTTTAGCCAAGTACAACAGCATCAAGGATGAGCACCAAGAGACATTTGAATTTGCCCGCATAATTCTAAAGAACGCAATCGAGCCGCTTGATGCCGCTCATTTTCCCGACCTTTACTGGGCGACATATTACTCAATAAGGGAACGGTCACTGCCAACTTCAAAACATCAAGCCATGATCCCCAGACACCCAAGGACGTAATCAAGAGGTTCTCCAAGTCAGTCTTACGGATTTCGGAGTACTTTCTGAAGAGAATAAGCGAGTTTTGACTTCTCTTGGAGTGAACCTGGAGCTCGCAAAAAGAAAGGCTCAAGAACTGGCGCGCAGGCAAGCAAAAACCGACCGGTCAACTGCGTCAGACGAAGAATCTGACGACGAATTTCAACCAGCGCCAAGCAGGTTCAGAAACTGAGATCTATAAAAAAAAAAAAAAAAAAAACTCAAAATGCTCCCTCAAAGGAAAAGAATCAAGATCAGACCACTCGCCAACAATCAGAGATGTCTACAGTGACCTCAATCACGTTATGGAGTTGAAAAGAACAGCTAAGGAGCATGAACACGAAGCATACACCATAAGTAGGTCCTCACTGCGATAGTCTCGATGTTCGACTGGACGTTCTATCCAGAAACCCCGTGTGGTGTCCGGGTCCCTCAACTGAGAGGGTGAAGAATAGCCCAACGCCAAGCCAGCGTGTCGTAAAAGGCGACTAATGGTGTGTGATTCCCCCATCTTTGAGTCACCTGGTCCTCCAGGTTGGGGTTGGCAAAGGGTTAACATCCCTTTCCGTAAAACTCAAACCGTTACAGAAACGCAGACAGACAAACCAAATCCTTTTTTAGCTTGGGCGACAGAAGAGTTTCTGGAGGGCCCTTGGTCACTTGGTGAAATCGGTACGATCGGCATGCAGATCGGGAAATCGGTACGATCGGCAAGTAAATCGGGAAATACGAAAAAAGGTCTTGCAAATCGTATGATACCGATTAATCGGTATGAACGGCAGGTCTGTATATACATATTCAGGAATGAAAATCATGGAGGAAATGCGAAGGTTCAGTGCTAACCCATACAATTGTGCGATTTTGCTCACTGCTGTGATGACCAGGCCAAGGAGTTTTAGCCAAGTACAACAGCATCAAGGATGAGCACCAAGAGACATTTGAATTTGCCGCATAATTCTAAAGAACGCAATCGAGCCGCTTGATGCCGCTCATTTTCCCGACCTTTACTGGGCGACATATTACTCAATAAGGGAACGGTCACTGCCAACTTCAAAACATCAAGCCATGATCCCCAGACACCAAGGACGTAATCAAGAGGTTCTCCAAAGTCAGTCTTACGGATTTCGGAGTACTTTCTGAAGAGAATAAGCGAGTTTTGACTTCTCTTGGAGTGAACTGGAGCTCGCAAAAAGAAAGGCTCAAGAACTGGCGCGCAGGCAAGCAAAAACCGACCGGTCAACTGCGTCAGACGAAGAATCTGACGACGAATTTCAACCAGCGCCAAGCAAGGTTCCAGAAACTGAGATCTTATAAAAAAAAAAAAATAAAAAAAACTCAAAATGCTCCCTCAAAGGAAAAGAATCAAGATCAGGACCACTCGCCAACAATCAGAGATGTTACAGTGACCTCAATCACGTTATGGAGTTGAAAAGAACAGCTAAGGAGCATGAACACGAAGCATACACCATAAGTAGTGTCCTCACTGCGATAGTCTCGATGTTCGACTGGGACGTTCTATCCAGAGAACCCGTGTGGTGTCGGGGTCCCTCAACTGAGAGGGTGAAGAATAGCCCAACGCCAAGCCAGCGTGTCGTAAAAGGCGACTAATGGTGTGTGATTCCCCATCTTTGAGTCACTGGTCCTCCAGGTTGGGGTTGGCAAAGGGTTAACATCCCTTTCCGTAAAACTCAACCGTTACAGAACGCAGACAGACAAACCAAATCCTTTTTTAGCTTGGGCGACAGAAGAGTTTTGGAGGGCCCTTTGTCACTTGGTGAAATCGGTACGATCGGCATGCAGATCGGGAAATCGGTACGTCGCAAGTAATGGAAATCGAAAAAAAGTCTTGCAAATCGGTATGATACGATTAATCGGTATGACGGCAGGTCTGTATATAATATCAGGAATGAAAATCATGGAGGAATGCGAAGGTTCAGTGTAACCCATACAATTGTGCGATTTTGCTCACTGCTGTGATGGACCAGGCCAGGAGTTTTTAGCAAGTACAACAGCATCAGGATGGCACAAGAGAATTGAATTTGCCCGCATAATTCTAAAGAACGCAATCGAGCCGCTTGATGCGCTCATTTTCCGACCTTTACTGGGCGACATATTACTCAATAAGGGGAACGGTCACTGCCAACTTCAAACATCAGCCATGATCCCAGACACCAAGGAGTAATCAGAGGTTCTCCAAAGTCAGTCTTACGGATTTCGGAGTACTTTCTGAAGGAATAAGCGAGTTTTGACTTTTGGAGTGAACTGGAGCTCGCCAAAAAGAAAGGCTCAAGAACTGCGCGCAGGCAAGCAAAAACCGACGGTCAACTGCGTCAGAGAAGAATCTGACGACGAATTTCAACAGCGCCAAGCAAGGTTCCAGAAACTGAGATCTTATAAAAAAAAAAAAAAAAAAAAACTCAAAATGCTCCTCAAAGGAAAAGAATCAAGATCAGACCACTCCGCCAACAATCAGAGATGTCTACAGTGACCTCAATCACGTTATGGAGTTGAAAAGAACAGCTAAGGAGCATGAACACGAAGCATACACCATAAGTAGTGTCCTCACTGCGATAGTCTCGATGTTCGACTGGGACGTTCTATCCAGAGAACCCGTGTGGTGTCCGGGGTCCCTCAACTGAGAGGGTGAAGAATAGCCAACGCCAAGCCAGCGTGTCGTAAAAGGCGACTAATGGTGTGTGATTCCCCCATCTTTGAGTCACCTGGTCCTCCAGGTTGGGGGTTGGCAAAGGGTTAACATCCCTTTCCGTAAAACTCAAACCGTTACAGAAACGCAGACAGACAAACCAAATCCTTTTTTTAGCTTGGGCGACAGAAGAGTTTCTGGAGGCCCTTGGTCACTTGGTGAAATCGGTACGATCGGCATGCAGATCGGGAAATCGGTACGATCGGCAAGTAAATCGGGAAATACGAAAAAAAGGTCTTGCAAATCGGTATGATACCGATTAATCGGTATGAACGGCAGGTCTGTATATACATATTCAGGAATGAAAATCATGGAGGAAATGCGAAGGTTCAGTGCTAACCCATACAATTGTGCGATTTTGCTCACTGCTGTGATGGACCAGGCCAAGGAGTTTTTAGCCAAGTACAACAGCATCAAGGATGAGCACCAAGAGACATTTGAATTTGCCCGCATAATTCTAAAGAACGCAATCGAGCCGCTTGATGCCGCTCATTTTCCCGACCTTTACTGGGCGACATATTACTCAATAAGGGAACGGTCACTGCCAACTTCAAAACATCAAGCCATGATCCCCACTCACCCAAGGACGTAATCAAGAGGTTCTCCAAAGTCAGTCTTACGGATTTCGGAGTACTTTCTGAAGAGAATAAGCGAGTTTTGACTTCTCTTGGAGTGAACCTGGAGCTCGCAAAAAGAAAGGCTCAAGAACTGGCGCGCAGGCAAGCAAAAACCGACCGGTCAACTGCGTCAGACGAAGAATCTGACGACGAATTTCAACCAGCGCCAAGCAAGCGTTCCAGAAACTGAGATCTTATTAAAAAAAAATTAAAAAAAACAACTCAAAATGCTCCCTCAAAGGAAAAGAATCAAGATCAGGACCACTCCGCCAACAATCAGAGATGTCTACAGTGACCTCAATCACGTTATGGAGTTGAAAAGAACAGCTAAGGAGCATGAACACGAAGCATACACCATAAGTAGTGTCCTCACTGCGATAGTCTCGATGTTCGACTGGGACGTTCTATCCAGAGAACCCCGTGTGGTGTCCGGGGTCCCTCAACTGAGAGGGTCAAGAATAGCCCAACGCCAAGCCAGCGTGTCGTAAAAGGCGACTAATGGTGTGTGATTCCCCCATCTTTGAGTCACCTGGTCCTCCAGGTTGGGGTTGGCAAAGGGTTAACATCCCTTTCCGTAAAACTCAAACCGTTACAGAAACGCAGACAGACAAACCAAATCCTTTTTTTAGCTTGGGCGACAGAAGAGTTTCTGGAGGGCCCTTGGTCACTTGGTGAAATCGGTACGATCGGCATGCAGATCGGGAAATCGGTACGATCGGCAAGTAAATCGGGAAATACGAAAAAAAGGTCTTGCAAATCGGTATGATACCGATTAATCGGTATGAACGGCAGGTCTGTATATACATATTCAGGAATGAAAATCATGGAGGAAATGCGAAGGTTCAGTGCTAACCCATACAATTGTGCGATTTTGCTCACTGCTGTGATGGACCAGGCCAAGGAGTTTTTAGCCAAGTACAACAGCATCAAGGATAAGCACCAAGAGACATTTGAATTTGCCCGCATAATTCTAAAGAACGCAATCGAGCCGCTTGATGCCGCTCATTTTCCCGACCTTTACTGGGCGACATATTACTCAATAAGGGAACGGTCACTGCCAACTTCAAAACATCAAGCCATGATCCCCAGACACCCAAGGACGTAATCAAGAGGTTCTCCAAAGTCAGTCTTACGGATTTCGGAGTACTTTCTGAAGAGAATAAGCGAGTTTTGACTTCTCTTGGAGTGAACCTGGAGCTCGCAAAAAGAAAGGCTCAAGAACTGGCGCGCAGGCAAGCAAAAACCGACCGGTCAACTGCGTCAGACGAAGAATCTGACGACGAATTTCAACCAGCGCCAAGCAAGCGTTCCAGAAACTGAGATCTTATTAAAAAAAAAAAAAAAAAACAAAAACTCAAAATGCTCCCTCAAAGGAAAAGAATCAAGATCAGGACCACTCCGCCAACAATCAGAGATGTCTACAGTGACCTCAATCACGTTATGGAGTTGAAAAGAACAGCTAAGGAGCATGAACACGAAGCATACACCATAAGTAGTGTCCTCACTGCGATAGTCTCGATGTTCGACTGGGACGTTCTATCCAGAGAACCCCGTGTGGTGTCCGGGGTCCCTCAACTGAGAGGGTCAAGAATAGCCCAACGCCAAGCCAGCGTGTCGTAAAAGGCGACTAATGGTGTGTGATTCCCCCATCTTTGAGTCACCTGGTCCTCCAGGTTGGGGGTTGGCAAAGGGTTAACATCCCTTTCCGTAAAACTCAAACCGTTACAGAAACGCAGACAGACAAACCAAATCCTTTTTTTAGCTTGGGCGACAGAAGAGTTTCTGGAATTACAGAAGCTGATATACAGAGAAGTGGTAAGACCTGGAATGAGATAAAAAAGTTGGCTCGGGATAGAGAAGGATGGAAACTGTTTGTCTGTGGCCTATACCCTGACCCAGGGTGAAAAAGGCAATGATGATGATGATAGGGGGTACCTGTAGCTCAGTTGGTAGAGCATTCGCTTCACATACAAAGGGACCGAGAATCCTGTAATATTCACCTTCATTGGGGGGGGGGGGGGACCTGCCTTCAAGACATATTTCAAGGGAAGACTATAATGACCCAGGCATTCATTGCTTTGCAAAGTGGTCATAGGCAAAAAAGCAGACCTGCCAACCTTTGGAATGTGGAACCACAGGCACACCCTACTGCGATTGTGCCTGAATGCTGTGGCCAACTGCATTGGCAGTCTAAGCAAACAGAACACATATAACTTTTAACTAAAATTTTGTAATCTAATGAATGTTGGTTGGAAATTACAGGCATACAATAACCGAACAACTTCCGGTAATGCGTCGAACGACCGGTTGATTACAATTTTGCAGGAAAATGCCCAACATCCAACAACATAAAAATACATTGTGTGGCTATGTGATCTAATGGCATGACACTTCACTTGCTTTTGGATCAGAAGGTCCTGGGTTCGAGCCTCACTCGGCGCATAGTTGAGTCCTTGGAAAAGGCTCTTCTCTTCACTCATATTCTCTCACCGTACTCAGGTGTAAAATGAGTACCTGGCCGTTAACAGCATTGTCTCTGTCCGAAAAACAAATTGTAATATCGCCTATCAGTCGTCATGTCTCGTTCTACATGATAAGTGTTGCTGTTGGCTAAAGACCACTTGTAAAGTGCTTTGAGCACGTTTAGTGGATATTGCCCGATATAAAAGCTAAAAAGCTAAATCTAAAAAAGTGTTTTATTTTATTTAAAATTTTTTTTTTTTTTTTGGTTTTCCCTAAAATTGAAATCCGGTGCTGTCCTGGCTAGTCAGGAATGGTTGGCAGGACTGCAAAGTGACATGCATGCTTACGCTAGAGGCCGCATTACGAGATGGGAAAGGAATTAAACCCATCATTTACAGACTCCACTGCCAAGTCACGCTTGCACTCAGCTCAATCAAAGTACAAGAGACGAGTGATAATAGAATACACTCGAGCATGGCTGCCTCAATCAAACAGCTACGGACATACAAAACATTTCATTTCGAGGAAACTGCAGTTCTAGGAAACCATTACAAACAATAATAAGAGAAAATTTAGAATGAGTTTTAGGAAACTGTGAGTTTGAGGAAACAATGTTCCAAGAAACTGTTTGTTCGAGGAAACCATGTTCCAGGAAATGGCGCTCAAGTGTAATTGATAGAATAATCCATACAATTAAATTGGATAGAGACAGAAGTATGACGCTTGTCTTGAACATGTAATATATTAATGTAAACAAATGATAATATTTATTACGCAAACCAATGACAAAAAAACATGTGTATAATGGGAAGGTGAAATAAAAGGTAAGAAAATTTTTTAAAAACATAGAATGAACTGAAAAAAAGAAAAGATAAAGGACCGACTGCATAGATTTTTGTTACTACTTATAATTAAAGGATTATAAACATTATCTTTTAAAAGGATAAATTATTTTCTTCTCAATTATATAAAAACTTTTTTTTTAAATTCCTTCTCAACACATTCAATTTAGAAAATAAAAAAATATCTCTCTCTCTCTCTCTCTCTCTCTCTATATATATATATATATATATATATATATATATATATATATATATATATATATATATATATATATATATATATATATATATATATATATATATATATATATATATATATATATATATATATATATATATATATATATATATATATATATATATATATATATATATATATATATATATATAATTATTATAACATTTTGTAATTCCCCTGCTTTCACACCTCAGCCCTCCCAGTTCTTTGTATATTTTTGTCTTCACTAAGAATAAAATTTACAATGTTAGCCTATAATTGAATTTCCGCAGGGCTGCCAACCTCAAGCCAAAAAAAGTGAAAGATTGCTTGTCAAAAAGAGTAAGATTTGGAGAAAAAGTGTACAATTTTAAAATGTAACCTTTCAATCATTTCTATCTCTATCATTGAGTAATTTTGGAAATAACTAATTCTTATGACAAGTTTATGAGCGTGAAAAATTTCAGAAACTTGAAAATAAAATTATGCAGCCACACAATAACTGTCAAAATATATATTTCAAGAATCATGGAGAATTTAAAAAAAAAAAAAAACAGAATAAGAAAAACAGTATTTTACAATAAAATATTACAATTTCATACTAATGAGAAAAACGTACAATCTAAGAGAAAAAGCATACAATCTTACAAAGGTGAAAAAAAAATCATACAAATATGTTTTTCTGGCGTACAATAAATTATGGGCAATCATGTTTCTGTAACTGCCTTTTAATTTCTTAACAAGACAAATGATTGAAATAATATTATTATTATTATTTTTTGTTTAATTTTAATTGACTTTTTACACATTTTAACTTTTTTTTTTCTTTATTAGTTTTTAATTTAAGGCACGTCCATTAAATGGAGGTGACTGTGCAAAGGGAGGTAATTCTTATCCAATATTTCCCACATTGCAAAGCCAGATTGTCTTCCATGCCACCTGTCAAATGTATATTGTGAAAGCAATGCCAGCTCCCCTTTGCAATAATATTTCATAAATCATTTACATATTCCAAAACAAACAATATCGATTTTTTTTGTTAAAGTGTGGAGCAGACACTAATGTTGAGAAAAATAGGAATCGCGCACTAGCAACTGCCGATCTCTTTCTCTTAGCCAGGCAAAGGGTGCCATGTCACTTGGATCCAGAGTTCGGCTCTCTGACACCATACTTTTCCGTATTTCTCAAAAATAAGGGAGCAAAGTGGCCAAGTGGTTAAGGCATTGCGCTGTGATCCAGAAGGTACTGGGTTCGAGCCCCACTTCAGGCACTTTCATTTTTTTTTCTTCCTCAGGCAAGATCATTAAGCCCCAAATTTCTCACTTGGACAACATGGGTGATTCCTGTTGACATCAGACTCCTTGTTGGATGAATTATCTATATTCCTTCACGGAATGCCTAGGTGACGGTATCTTATGATGTCCTGGCAGAAGGGCATAATTTTTTACTTTAAAAAAAATATTTCTCAAAAAAAAAACAATATTACAATTTTTGACAATTTTTTTACAGCCTATTTGAATCTTTAAAAATTCGCAGGTTTTACGAGATAAAAACAAAAGTAGTTTTAGTGAACTTTATAGAACAACAATTTACCATCACAAGGATTATGTAACACTTAAAAATTGATTAGTATTATGTAGCCCAGCATCAACTTTCGTTTTCAATACGTTTTAATGACTTAGAAAATGCGCCATGTTCTGAAATTGGTGCCCAGAAATGTTGTAATTCTACAAATTTTTCGTAATAGTGGACACATCTGCTTTTACTATAGAGCAGTATAATTAGGTGCCCCAAACGTAAACAATAACAAGTTGCTAGTGATTTTCGTTAGGGACCGGAATAATTTACGCACAATATAGGTCTCCCAATTTTGTAGTTTGAGTTGTAGGCAATATACTTTCAGTATTGAAAATATGTTTACATAAAATCTAACAGTTGCAGAAATAATAATATAAGACTAAATTATTCTGAAAATCAGGCTCCGAATAATTCTCGTTTTGTTCACACCAGCGCAATAATTTGCTCTGGTCTAAAAATAGATAGACTGTAACTTTTGATAAATTCTACCTTTTGTTCCATAAAATATCCATATCTAGACATACATTATTTGGTGCATGATCGAGTATTTATGAATATGTGTTTCTTTTGCCACCTAACAGCCAAATTTTAAAGGTTATTTTTTTCTATAATTTACATTGGAACTTGAGCTGTCAAGACAGGGACATGTGGTTTGCCATGTGCTTCTAGACCTTTGTTTACATTTGGGGCACCTAATTTTACTGCTCTATTACTATTACTCAATACCATCATAGTCATCGATTATTTACCAGATTCAAAACTACTTCGTTGTTATCCATTTTGCCATTCAACAAAGATAATCGCTGTTTTGTTTTTTTTTTCTCTCCTAAAATAAATGTGTAAGTTACTTCCGAGGTCGCTACAAACACACTTGCTGCTCATCATTCCATCTGGTCCCCTCAGGACACGGGAACACGGACATCAAATCTCCAAAACAATACATGTACTTGGTGTCTGTGTGGAACAAGAAAAGTCAAATTTATTTTTAACTCACTCAATCCTAGAGATTTTTGCTATTTTTCAAAATTGGAAAAAAATGTATTAAAAGGAGCATGTAGCTACATAGTTTTATTCAACTATCATTAACATGCAAAAACTAAAAAACATTAGCTTTGATACAACGCCTATAATTTGTCTCAGAAAAATGTAATATACAGGCATTAGGTAAAAGTAACCTCGGGTAAACTACGGATATAGTCGGTGTATGGTTGAGTGAGTTAATAAACAAAAAAGAGACAAGGTAAAAACTAGAGCTTTCATATAGCGCAATATCCACTAAATGTGCTCAAAGCGCTTTACAAATGGGTCCCTGACCAACAGCAACATGTAACATATAGATCGAGACATAATGCCTGTTGGGCGACATTACAATTTTTTTTTCTGACAGAGTCAACGCTGTTAACTCATTTTACACCTGAGTACGGTGAGATAATGTGAAAGCGAGTGTCATACCACTAGACCACATAGGCACACAAATAAATGCAGTGTCCACATTAAAATCTCATTCAACAATGATTCATTATCAAGGAAGCCCTTTGCTAACAAAAAAAAGGAAAAAAAGGCTGAAATATTTTTTGTGACGCTATGTGGTTTAGTGGTATGACACTCTGCTTTGGATCGGAAGGTCCTGTGTTCAAGCCTCACTCGGTGTATAGTTGAGTCCTTGGAAAAGGCTCTTTACTCACATTCTCTCACTGTACTCAGGGTGTAAAATGAGTACCTGGTCGTTAACAGCTACGTGTCTGTCTGTCCGAAAAAAAATTATAATATTGCCTTACAGGCGTCATGTCTTGTTCTAAATGTTAAGTGTTGCTGTTGGACAGGGACCTATTGTTAAGCGGTTTGAGCAAGTTTAGTGGATATTGCACTATATAAAAGCTCAATTAATCTAACTTGTCGCTGGTGGGGGTGCTTGAGGCATATCGGGGGGGAGGGCAAATGACGGCGCAGCTCAGCGGTACGGTCTTCGTTTAGTATCCAAAGGGTACCGAGTTCGATCACCCGCCGCGCTGTGTGGCCTTGAGCAAGTAACATCACATCACCCTAGATCACATTGCGGCTGATGCCTGGGTTACTCCAGTCTTCCCTTGGAATAGACCCTAAAGACAAATTTCTCCATGAGGATGAATAATGGGAATATTATGTACCGTCAACCGGGGTTACTTAGGCCACTTAGTAGAATAAAAAAGGTTGCTTTTTAAAAAGTTAAATTCATGAGTGCTTATTAGATCTATTGGGTTCTAATTATTTAAAAGATAAAAGCTACATGTAATTTACCTTTTAAAATAAGCAATCTTGTTTTCAGTAAGTGGCCTAAGTTACCCCAGGTGGCCTAAGAAGCCCCAGTTGAGGGTAAGTTACCCCGGGTGGCCTAAGAAGCCCCAGTTGACGCTAAGTTACCCCGGGTGGCCTAAGAAGCCCCGTTGAGGGTAAGTTACCCCGGGTGGCCTAAGAAGCCCAGTTGACGGTAAGTTACCCCGGGTGGCCTAAGAAGCCACAGTTGACGGTAAGTTACCCCGGGTGGCCTAAGTAGCCCCAGTTGATGGTAAGTTACCCCGGGTGGCCTAAGTAGCCCCAGTTGACGATAAGTTACCCCGGGTGCCTAAGTAGCCCCAGTTGACGCTAAGTTACCCCGGGTGGCCTAAGTAGCCCGAGCTGACACTAAGTTACCCCGGGTGGCCTAAGTAGCCCCAGTCAATGCTAAGTTACCACGGGTGGCCTAAGTAGCCCCAGTCGACGCTAAGTTACCCCGGGTGGCCTAAGTAGCCCCAGTCAACGCTAAGTTACCCCGGGTGGCCTAAGTAGCCCCAGTCGACGCTAAGTTACCCCGGGTGGCCTAAGTAGCCCCAGTCGACGCTAAGTTACCCTGGGTGGCCTAAGTAGCCCCAGTCGACGCTAAGTTACCCCGGGTGGCCTAAGTAGCCCCAGTTGACGGTAAGTTACCCCAGGTGGCCTAAGTAGCCCCAGTTGACGCTAAGTTACCCCGGGTGGCCTAAGAAGCCCCAGTTGAGGGTAAGTTACCCCGGGTGGCCTAAGAAGCCCAGTTGACGGTAAGTTACCCCGGGTGGCCTAAGAAGCCACAGTTGACGGTAAGTTACCCCGGGTGGCCTAAGTAGCCCCAGTTGATGGTAAGTTACCCCGTGTGGCCTAAGTAGCCCCAGTTGACGATAAGTTACCCCGGGTGGCCTAAGTAGCCCCAGTTGACGCTAAGTTACCCCGGGTGGCCTAAGTAGCCCGAGCTGACACTAAGTTACCCCGGGTGGCCTAAGTAGCCCCAGTCAATGCTAAGTTACCACGGGTGGCCTAAGTAGCCCCAGTCGACGCTAAGTTACCCCGGGTGGCCTAAGTAGCCCCAGTCAACGCTAAGTTACCCCGGGTGGCCTAAGTAGCCCCAGTCGACGCTAAGTTACCCCGGGTGGCCTAAGTAGCCCCAGTCGACGCTAAGTTACCCTGGGTGGCCTAAGTAGCCCCAGTCGACGCTAAGTTACCCCGGGTGGCCTAAGTAGCCCCAGTTGACGGTAAGTTACCCCGGGTGGCCTAAGTAGCCCCAGTCGACGCTAAGTTACCCCGGATGGCCTAAGTAGCCCCAGTCGACGCTAAGTTTACCCCGGGTGGCCTAAGAAGCCCCAGTCGACGCTAAGTTACCCCGGGTGGTCTCAGTAGCCCCAGTTGACGGTAAGTTACCCTGGGTGGCCTAAGTAGCCCCAGTCGACGGTAAGTTACATCAGGTGGCCCAAGTAGCCCCAGTTGATGGTAAGTTACCCCGGGTGGCCTAAGAAGCCCCAGTCGACGCTAAGTTACCCCGGGTGGCCTAAGTAGCCCCAGTTGACGGTAAGTTACCCCGGGTGGCCTAAGTAGCCCCAGTTCAGGGTAAGTTACCCCGGGTGGCCTAAGAAGCCCCAGTTGAGGGTAAGTTACCCCGGGTGGCCTAAGTAGCCTCAGTTGATGGTAAGTTACCCCGGGTGGCCTAAGAAGCCTCAGTTGATGGTATTTATTCTGGTGGACCATCCAGGATGTCGGGCCTATAATCAGGTGCCTTGAACTCATGGAGATCCAACTCGGTGCCCAAATGGCCTCTGCCATCCTGGACTCCACACTACTATGTCTTACACCATTAGAAGCTGCTGCTGCTGCCTTAACTCACTCAACCCTGACACCGACTACATCCGTGGTATACCCGGGGTTACTTTTACCCCATGCCTATTTATTACATTTTTCTGAGACAAATTATAGGCGTAGTCTCAAAGCTGCTAATGTTTTTAGTTTTTACATGTTAATGATAGTTGAATAAAGCTATCAATGTCCATGCTCATTTTTACATGTTAATGATAGTTGAATAAAGCTATCTATGTCCATGCTCATTTTAATACATTTTTTTCCAATTTTGGAAAGTAGCAAAAGTCTCTAGGATTGAGTGAGTTAAATCATAACTTTAGCTTTTATATGGCGCAATATCCACTAAACGTGCCCAAAACGCTTTACAAAGGGCCCCTGACCAACAGCAACACAAAACATAAAGTCATTAGTCGTTACCCCCCCTCATACCTCCAGAAGATACCCCTTATTCCCAGAGCAAATTAATTTATTACATATACTTTAAT
This sequence comes from Berghia stephanieae, assembly GCF_034508935.2. Taxonomy (NCBI): domain Eukaryota; kingdom Metazoa; phylum Mollusca; class Gastropoda; order Nudibranchia; family Aeolidiidae; genus Berghia; species Berghia stephanieae. The sequence goes on from NC_088369.1 coordinate 4,259,404, forward strand.
TGGCTTCAGATTGTTAACGGTAATCAAACCATTTGAATAAACTCATAATATAAAAAAGGCCAAATAAGCATACAAGCTTTCATCCTGCTCTCCAGCGTGTACCTGCTGTATATTTCAATTGAGGTTTATTTTGTATAAATTAGCTTCGTATTTTTTATCAATTCGTTTTTGACAGCATATAAATCTGTGCTAATAATATAACGATGAATGATGTGTAACTTTATGATAATTTCCATTCAGGATCAATAAAGTTTATCTTACCTTATCTATCTTAATTCACACATTCAAATTGAAATATTTAAAAAAAGAGCTTTTTTCTTGTTTTTATATGACAAAGAAAGTAAAAATGGAGAGCAATCATTATCTGTATCCTACCTGTGTAAGGATGTCTCTGTGGTGATGCGATTGGGAATGAGAGGCAATAGTCTCCTGAAGAAGAAACAAAAAAAACAACCATTTAAAATAATAATGATAACAACAATAACAATAGTCATAATAATAATAATAATAATAATAATAATAATAATAATAATAATAATAATAATAAAAATAATAATAATAATAATAATAATAATAATAATAATAATAATAATATAATAATAATAATAATAATAATAATAATAATAATAATAATAATAATAATAATAATAATAATAATAATAATAATAATAATAATAATAACAATAATAATAATAATAATAATAATAATAATAATAATAATAATACTAATAATAATAATGAATAAATAAATAAATAAAATCTATTCGCTGAAGAAGGCTACAGCCATAACCTCAAACACAAACACTTAAAGCTTTTTTCATAAAGTTGAAGCACAGGCATTGCAAATATGTAGATTTATGATAAAATTAATATGCAAAACTCGACAGGATGAGAGCATACCTGGAATGACCAGGACAGTTTCCACATTTGACGTCCTTGAACTTTCCTCCACAAGGTCACATCTGACATCAGTGCCATTCCAGGTCATGTCATATTGATTGGTGAAGTCTGCTTGTACTCTGGTTGGTCGTCGTGCCAAATAATAAATATACATAAAGAAAACAATTTTTGAAAAAAAATTTTATTGTTCCCAATCATTGAAAAATTGAAAAAAAATTCTTCAGAGCCAAAAAGACCATGGAGCTGGAGTTTACCATTGTTTTTGTAGAGCTAAACAGATATGGAGATTGCTTGTTACTCCTTGGATAGAATGCTATTGTATTGCCAAGTACCTCATAGATCTATTATACTCGGCTACAATAGTCGTGACGTAACTTCCCTCGTAATGACGCATGGTAACTTAGTAACTGGTTCTAAAATTTCGGAACAATGGCAGATGCCGTTATGAAATACTTCTCCGACGAGCATAAAAGTGTATCCAGAGGATAAAAAACATTATAAATCTGATCATATTTTGATTTTTATATATTCTGATCACATGACACGTGAAAGAGTTCTAGCCAGCATGAAGAAAAAAATGTACCGGTTTTCTTTGTTTAGAACCAAGCCGCTCGTTGTTGGGCAGACGTGACGTCAGACTATTGAATCCTATTAATGCTGAGTGGACAGTGGGAAGGAAACAATAGTATAAACAACTCAAAAGATCATCATTGTGTTCAATCTATGTTGTAATTGACCAAACTAGATGGAAATTATCTATCCAATTTAAATCTCTGCGTTCCAACATTGGAAAAATCATCCCATTTATTACAAAACAACCAGAATATTTTATTTTTTAATTTCATTTTTCTTTTGCTCATCAAAATATTTGAAGACAAATCTTTGTGAAATCTATAAGAATTTGAAACTGTGTTCTTGGCATTACTTTTCCAAGCAAAATCTAGCGCTTTTATACAGCGCAATATCCACTAAAATGTGCTCAAAATGCTTTACAAAGGGTCCCTGACCAACAGCAACACGTAATACAAGACATAACGCCTGTTAGGCGATATTACAATTTATTTCCGACAGAGACAATGCTGTTGATGGTCAGGTACTCATTTTACACCTGAGTATGGTGAGAGAATGTGAATAAAGAGTCTTTTCCAAGGACTCAACTATGCGCCAAGCCAGGCTCAAACCCAGGATCTTCCAATCCCAAAGCGAGTGTCATACCACTAGACCACATAGCCGCAAAATCATATATGACATCCTGTACCTACCTACATATTGCTTTGAATTTACTTTTGTAAAAATCTACGGTTATCTCGGATAGGGGAGTCCCAATAGCTCAGTTGGTAGAGCACTCACTTCACAAGCAAAGGGACTGAGATCGATCCCGGGTGCATGTAAGATTTTTTCTGTCCCCCATGTCCACCCAGTGGTGATTGGGTAGCTGGGTCTGTTAGATCTGGCAGAAGTACTTTACGATATAAAAGCATTCTATCCAAAGGGTAGCAAGCAATAACTATTGTCCGTTTCAGGCTATAGAACCCGGGATAAACTCCGGTTCCATAGGCCCAATGGCTCTGAAGGACTACTTTTTTTTAAAATATGGGGTTTATTTTTTTAAATAGAGACAAACGCCCGTTTTCAGATCTGTGCAGCGACCCATGAGTGCAATATCTTTGTTGTCATCTTAATAAATATTTGTGGCCTACTGCCTTCAAGGGAAATAATGTGGGATGAGATCATCATCATGATAATAATAATAATAATAATAATAATAATAATAATAATAATAATAATAATAATAATAATAATAATAATACTTTATTGCATCCCAAAAAGGAAATTTTTGGTACAGACGTGTTATAATTTACACAATAAGATAAAAATACAATGGAAATATGATGAATATATATAAAAAAAAGGAGCAGCTCTATAACCAGAGCTGCGCTTTATAATATGAATAATTTCAACACTGTAAAATAGTTAAAACTGTCACTATAAATTGAAAATTGAAAAGATTGCAAAACAAATAAATTAATAAATTAATATTTATATTTTTAAAAAGTAAAAATGAGAAATAATTATATAAAATGATTATTGCTTGTTGTTATAAAGCCTAATACTGGACGGCAGAAAAGATTTTCGGTGTCTCTCTGTTTTCGTTGAAATAGAGAAAGGGCGACCACTTCTTTCTGACATAATAATTGATGGTCTTAGTGGATGATACTGGTCATTTAATATTTTAGTTATTTTATTTATACAAAATTTCTCGTATAAAAGATCTACATCGTCAACATCATTTATATAGCGTTTAATGGATTTTTTAATATTTGAATTTATTTTGTTCCTTTCCACTGCTAAGCAATTGCCTCCCCAAGCTGTTACACAAAATGACAAAACACTTTCGATTACTGCTCTATAAAATAATGTGCAGAGGGTTTTATCTATTCTAAACTGAGAGAGTTTTGATAAAAAATATGTACGTCTGCACATGTTATGCTTAATTATTTTCAAGTGTTCATCCCACTTGAGCCTGTCATCAATCGTTACACCAAGGTATTTGTAGTGAGGAACTCGCTGGACGAATTGGTCCTTTAATTTTAACGGTTCTATCGGTTCCTTCACTCTCCTAAAGTCAATCACTAGCTCCTTTGTCTTGCTTATGTTAAGCTCTAGGTGGTGGGCATCACACCAAGACACAAATCTATCAATTTCTTGCCTATAAGCCACTTCGTTGCCATTTGTTATGAGGCCTTGAAGAGCGGTGTCATCTGCAAACTTTATTAAAGGTACACTCAGGTTTTGACTTCTACAGTCATTCGTGTATATTGTGAATAATACAGGGGACAATACACAACCTTGAGGAGCACCAGTATTTGTAGTTATACAGGATGATTTGTTTTGTCCTAATTGAACATATTGTGCTCTCTCCGTAAGAAATTCGAGCACCCAAGCAATTATATACTTGTTTAAATTCAGACTAGTCAATTTTTGAACAACCAACTGAGGTTGCATTGTATTGAACGCTGAAGAAAAATCTGCAAAAAGCAATCTGCAATAGCTCCTAGCGTGATCTAGATGCCTGTAGATGTTGTTTGTAAACAGCAAAATGGCATCCTCTATGCCTCGTCCTGGTTTGTAAGCAAATTGATGACTATCACTCAATGGCATAAACTGATTCCTAATTTTAACAAGAACAAGTTTTTCTAAAGATTTCATGACTATTGAAGTCAGTGCAACAGGTCTGAGATCGTTCATAGTTTCAAGTTTTTCTTTTTTTGGAACAGGAATAATTTTTGAAGTTTTCCAAATTTCAGGGATCGAAACGCATTGGAGGGACCAGTTAAAAATATGTGTATAAATGGGGGAAAGCTGATGGGCACATTCTTTTAATAGTTTTCCTTTCAATCCATCCGGCCCAGCAGCCTTCCTCTCGTTTAGTTTCGAAAATACGAATCTCGTTTCCTCTTCACTGACCTCAATAGTCATTTCATCTTCCAAAGCCCTGTCTAATTTATGTTTTTCATTTTCAATATCAAATTTGTTTGCTGTGTCGAAACGTGAATAAAATTTATTTAAAGTTTCAATTTCGATATCTTCTGATATAATCGTGGGCTTTGGATTATAGTTAACAGCAGTTTTAAGCCCCCGCCATGTGTCCCGTATATCCCCAGAAGAAAAGCATTTTTCAATTTTATTTTTGTACTTGTCTCTACAACTAGATATTACCCTCTTTATCTCTTTTTGTTTTGTTTTCAGATCTTTTTTGTTTCCACTAGTATAGAGAGTTTTCTTTTGGTTCAATAAAAGTTTTAGATATTTTGTTATCCAAGGCTTGTTGTTAGGATAATATTTTATTTCTTTTTTACAAGACACTAGCGGTTCACAGAATTTTAAATACTCACTCACACAGTCATTCAGCTCATCCACACTATCACATGATTCGATAAAAACATTCCAGTCAGTGCATTCAAAACAACCACGCAAATCTTCACACACACTTCCGTTCCAGATCTGTACACTTTTCTTTACTGGTTTTACACGTTTAAAAACAGGGCGGTAGGTGGGGAGTAGCAAGAGCATGCAGTGGTCAGATAAACCTAATGGGGCACGGGGTAAACATTTATAACTATTTTTAATATTACACAGGAATAAATCTAATGTTTTTTTGTCCCTTGTGTTGTTTTTAAGGCTTTTTACGGCGCTTGCAACACATTCAGGTCATATCAGCGCCAGTAAAAGGGAAGAAAATTGGACAGTAAAAACATTCTAGATGTACATTGAAAAGGACTTGAAGGAAAAGTAAGACAATGGGGAATTGGTACAAATAGGGAACAGATGTAGATTCCAAGAGCACACTATCAACTTAGTTTGAGATCACTTTAAAGACACGATCACAGGTCCACACTAAGGAATGCACTCAAATGTTTACAAATCATCTGTAAAAAAAAAAAATAAGATAAATAACAGTACATAACTATAACTATACATTCGACTGTTTCCCTCCCAGCCAAGGACAGGACAAAAGTAAGTATCTCATTCCAAGACAGAGACAGAAAGCAATTGGAAAACAGATAAAGGGGGATAGATGACACAGCAAGGACCTCCCTGCCCACTACGGGAGGTCGGGAACCCCACCCAGAACTCATCATCATCATTGCCTTTTTCACCCTGGGTCACGGTATAGGACACAGACAAAAATACTAAAACACCAATCTACAAACTCAAACATCTTCAAATCTTCATTTGCAGTCCACACTATCAAAGACTGGAACGCTCTTGTGTGATCACAACAGATTTAGAAACATTCAAGCAAAGATTATCAATAATTCTTCAGCCCAAACACCAACAATGGTTGTCACACACAACAATTCTCTCCACCCTAAAATACAAATAGTTGAGTCGATTTCGAGTAACAATCAGATTCAGACAATCTGTTTCCATCTCTATTTTGAGCTAACTTTTTTTAAAAATCTCGTTCCATGTCTTATCAATTCTCTATATATCAGCTTCTTTAACTCTTCTCCATAATATCCGTGGCCTTCCTCTTGATCTTCTGCATTGAGGGTTCAAGTCCAATTCTTTCTTTGTTATAGAGGAGTCATTTGGGATGAACTAGGTGTTGGAAATTGAATCAAAAGCAACAAATATTGTACGATATCCAGTAGTTTTTCAGTTAGGTCATAAGGTCATTCGTTAAAAATTATTAGTATCTTACATGCAAGAACTTTGCTTTTCACCCCTTGGACTGGAGTAAGAGGGAGCCAGAATAGATTGTTGGAAAGTGGTCGCCCCTTGGTCTCGTCTGTTGAGAACGAAATTTCTCTGGGTTGACCTAAACCAGGGACTGGGGCAATATGGCCTTGACATGTCACGTTAAAGACAGCATCCGATATGAAGTCATCCTTGAACTGTAAACTAAGTGAGTCGGGAACTGTAGAGTAAATAAAATAAAATAAAAAATATTATCAGGAGTGCCCATTGCTAAAATGTTTTAAAAGAATAAAAGTTATTCTCGTAAAGACCACATCACATGAAAATATTTCGTACAAAGCTTCCCTACATCAAATGGTATCACACTTAAATCATAGGGAAAAAATGACATTCCATCTAGCTTCCCCTTAACTGTAGCCTTCAAACAACTAATACTTCCATTTAAAACAAAACACTTATAGCGACCTGGGTCAGCCGGAGGAATTTAAAAAGCCTGGTTTATGGCTACTCATCAAGAAGAAAATTTTAATGCCTACGATAATTTTTTTTAAAAATTAGCAAGGTAAGCGCAGCCCATACATTGTTCCAAAATACCATCTCACTATTCAAAATACCATCTCACTATTGTGATTAAATTAATACAATAGAGTGCTTGTTTCTCAATGTACCCTGTGGGAAAGAGGTGAGAAAATATTAATGAATTATACAAAAAAACATCTGCTCCTTTCCCTCTCCTACTCCAGTCCGCTCCGACCAAAAAAGAAAATAATCAAGAAATACAGAAAAATCAGCGAATACCCTCATCTCTGATGTGTATGAAGATAAAATTATAGTTGTGATCCACCATTTGATAAAGGTATAATTATATCAACATAATTAGATACCCAAAACTGTAAATATGAGTCAAACTATTTAACTCGAGTTAAGTTTATAAGTTTTATTAATGATCATCTTTAACAAACAATGCTCCTGCCTGACTAAGTCAAGAACAGAATTCTGGATTTTTAAATTTTTTGGTTAGAATTCAGGAATAGTACGGAGCGGGCATCTATATCAATAATGATGAGAAATATTAGGCAGTGATGCCAACAGAAAAAAATGAAAAAGGAGGAAAATGATCGACGTCTCATCATGCCCCCCAAAGGTGGGCTCAGGCTACAAGGGGGGTCCGGGGCATGCCCCCAAAGAAATTTTTTTTTTTTAAGTGCCAAAATAAGGCTATCTGGGACTAATTCCCATGAATTTGGGAGCATTTATTATCCATTCAAAGATCAGGTGAAGGAGTCATAAAACACATAAAACTTTTTTTAAAAATCTAGTCTAATGTATATATTGCAGTTATATTTTTTGTGATATCACCATCATATTACAAAGATTATAAGGATCATATTGTGTGATGGTTAAGGTAGCAGTTGTGGTGATGGTGATATAAGTAATAGTAGCAGAGACAGCAAACTAATAATTTAGAAGTTAAAGTATAATAATGCATCAAAGGGAGGAACCTCCAAAAAGGAGGAATTCCTCGGATCCGCGGAAGATTGGCATCACTTATTAGGTATAGAGAACAGAATAAAAATATCACAAGAGTCAGAGAACCAAACCTGAGAACCAATTGATATAATATTCTAACCCTGTCTGAGAGAGATCAGTGAGCAGTCACATTAACCACTAAAAGCCTTTAAATTTTTTTTTCATATAGCACAATTTCCACTAAATGTGATCAAAGCGCTTTACAAGGGGTCCCTAGCCAACAGCAACATTTAACATGTAAGATGAGACATGGAGGCAATATTACAATTTTTTTTGGACAGAAACAATGCTGTTAACGGCTAAGTACTCATGTTACATCTGAACAGAGTGAGAATGTGAGTAAAGAGTCTTTTCCGGAACAACATATCTAAAGTTCTTGGTTCTATGCATTGCTCAGAGCGTGACTCGAACCCAGGACCTTCCTATCATAGCTGCACAAATTATGCATAATTAAATTTTAAGTTAAAAATTAGGAGAAAAAAAATCCTTCATCAAAAGAAAGTGATTTTTTTATTTTAAAATTTCTGTTAATCTTAAATTCTAGTCACTTCAACTTCAAACCAAGCTGACAACTGAAGAATGTAACAGAATCGTACAAGACTGGGAATAATGGAAAGCCATTCCCAGTTGACCTTTTACGAGATGATACAGGAAGTAAGTGAGTAATTAAGTAAGTAAGTTCATCCTGACATATTAAACTAGAGCTTAACTAAACTAGAGCATTTATCATTTATATAGCACAGTATCTACGAAACAAAGTGCTTTAGAAGGGGGCCTTAGCCAGCAGCAACACTTACCAAGTAGGCAGAGACATAACGCCTGTTAGATGATAGTACAATCTTTTCTCAAACAAAAAAATAAAAAGAAACCCTGTTAACGTCCAGGTACATTTTACACCTGATTAAAGGGGAGAGGATTTATAGTAAAGATCCTTTTCCTATGCCCCGCTCAAAGTGGGAGTCGAAACCCCTACCATCCAATACAAAAGTGAGTGTCATACAGTTAGACCATATAGCCGCACAATATCAGACCGACACAGTGGGCCATAAATAGAGATAAAATTTAACTCACCGATAACAGTATCAATATTAGCAGTGTTGAATTGTCCGTTGTCTAGGGCACAGATATATGTTCCTACATCGTTACAAGACGCTGCTTTTATCGTCACAGTCACCTGAGTCTCTTCACCGACGGATAAGACCGAAGTAGTCAAATCATACGTCTGGTTGGCGGTGGGTGTCAAATCTTTGTCGAAACGCACAATTTCAAAGGCAGCGAAAGTATTGATGTTGTGGACTTTGGACATGGTCAAGGTGTTAAAGTTTGACCCAGATACCCGACACACTATGTCAAGGTCACTCAAATCATCAAAAGACTGCGGAGCTTGGATTGCAGTAGCTGTAAAAGACAGCCAAAACATATGTATGGAAAAAGGTAATTTTTTACAAAAATGAAAATTATCCCAATTATTTTTATTATGACAAACGCATCTTTTTGCTTGAATTGAATGTCAACCTCTTGAAGACCTGAGATGCACATTCCTCCCACCAAATCCAAGCATCAGGAAGACATTGTATACTCACCTGGAACAACTACAAAAGACGGCTAACTTCTACGTCATGGTACAAGACCGAAGGGCTAGAGCTCAGGTGGTCGCTGATTTGGATAAGTAAGTTCGCTAGATAGGTCATAGATCCATTTATAAGTACTTTCCACGGGACATTATATTAGATCCAGCTACCAATAACAGCAAGGTTTAAATAACACTAAAAATTCCTCCATTTCAGGAACAGAATTACAACCCAAGTCCTGATAAAATCTGTTCCAACAGTTAAAGATTAGATAAACTCCAATTCCTCCTCCCCAAAACATGTGGGCGTCCTTGAGATAATCAGTCGCATGGTGAAAAGCTTTGAACGGAGATATTGACAATTTTAGTAAAGAGGTCAATTTTTATGGAAAATGAGTTCTCATCAAAAATCGTTAAATCAAACATTTTTCTACATATTGCTGAAACATTTTAATTGAATTCTACTCCTAAATATTTTATTTTAATTTTTAATGAAAATAATTGTTATACTTAATTTCAACTCTTGTCAACTTTGGAAGCCATTTTCTCAGAATTAGGGTTTCACACCCTAGCCCATGCATATGACCATAACTTCATGAAAAATCACCCGATTTGCTTCAAATAAAGAATAAAATGCTCAGGAGACATTGGGCTTTCAAAAAATGTTTTAAAAAACGAAAAACAAAAACTTTAACTATGCGACTGAGCATTTCAGGGATGCAAACATATGGTTAAAAAACTGACACCACAAAACTTTTAAAAATATTTCGCTACTATTGAGAATATTAGAAATTTGCAATAAAACAGTTATACAATAATTATGCAATTCATATCAACCCGAGGGGAGCCCCCCGATAGCCCAGTTGGTAGAGCACTCGCTTCACACGCAAAGAGACTGTGATCGACCGACCCCGGGTACAGTGGAGATTTTTTCTGTCCCCCCCCCCCGCCAGCAGTGATTGGCAAGCAGAATGTTGTTAGATCTGATGGAAAATACTTTGCGGTTAGACTAGCGTCCTATCCAGAGGATAAAAATAACAATGTTAAATTGAATGTAAGTTTCAATTTAATATACAAAAACAGAAAAAAAATGACGTTTTGGGTATCCCCTTTATCAACAAAACATGATGAATGACTCAGACGAATGAGATAATGTGGTAGTGGCGTTGTTAACAAGAGAGAGAGAGAGAGAGAGAGAGAGAGAGAGAGAGAGAGAGAGAGAGAGAGAGAGAGAGAGAAAGAGAGAGAGAGAGTGTGAAGAGATAGAGATATTGACATGCAATTAAGGTCGAATACTAAAACAACAACGTACCAGCAGTTCCTGGTTCCACGCAGTCCCCGGCAAATGAAGAAAAGGTCAGACCTTCAACACAAGGCATAATGGTGAAGAGATCGCCGAAACACACAATGTATTTCAAATTGCTGTAAGGGTGGGCGATACGACCCGTGATGGGTTTACCCTGGCATATGTCACCTGTTAATGTGGATAGAATAGTAATCATAATAATAATAATAATAATAATAATAATAATAATAATAATAATAATAATGATAATAATAATGATAATAATAATAATAATAATAGTAATAATAATAATAATAATAATAATAATAATAATAATAATAATAATAATAATATAATAATAAAATTCATAGAGCACCAATCTCCACCTGGCTTGTTCAATGGCGCTTTACAAGACACAGGTGACTTAAGAATTGTAAGAAAATTAAATGTTACAACTGTAGATGATCTATATGCTCTTTCAGCGCTGGGGCTATATTCGCATCTCCGTCACAAAATGGCTGACACCTGATAGAGGCAGCATGAGATTGACAAGCTGAGACAAAGCGACATTTGAATTCGGTTCAAAAAAATCTCAATTAAAATATCCCCCTAGGGCCAGTTGTATGTTCTGATGAAAGAAATAATACCATTGGTTCCATTTATAGTACTTTTGTAGAAAGTAGGATTGGATTACATTATTATTTTTGACTTTCAAGATTGGCCGCACTGTGCGGCCATTGGTCAGTCGAACAGATTCTGCTCTGGCCGCACAGTGCGGCCCGTGGCACTGAAAGAGTTAAATATTACAACTGTAGTTGGTTTATTATGTTATGTTAATACCAAGGAAATATGAAGAATGTGATTCTGAAATATAAAGGAAAAGTTAATCTAAAATATTCTGTCTTCAGTAGTGGCTGGTAAAGATTGACAGTGCCGCAAAGTAAATGTAGGGATAGTCCCAGAACGTTGTTTTAGACATTTTAGACCGGTATTCGTCAGAAGATCTGGGGTTAGATTCCCAGTCGAGGTAGACTGATATATATAATGTCTTATCTAAATAACCTAAGAATGGCCAAATGTGATTTTAAAAGCAACACAGATTTCATGCACACTGCAGAGGATCGTGATTCGTGGAGACAGCTGACCGACAACGTGCTCAAGAGCACAAGCCACGATGAATGATGATGGTAATATTTAGTTCAAATATCATTAAACGTTACCAAATGTCACTTAAGATAGTAAATGAACTCAATTATGATGAAGTACGATATAGAATGACTAACTAGGTATGACCAACAGGTTGAAAGGCTCCGAGACAGCGGCAGGTGCTGATATCTCACATCGCAGGGTCGTATCGTTCCATGTCATGTCGAACACTTGTCTGCATAGGAGGAAAACGAGGTGTGCTTGTCTTTACAACATTAATTAGTCGTGGAATGTAAAATGCAATAGTTATGTACACAAATGAATGTATAAATAACAGCTTCAGAAAAGAACCTTCAGGGCTAATAGGCTGGTCCTCAAACTTGAGGTTTTCATGTAAGGACGAATAAATTTTTTTTTAAAAACCCAAGTGAATTATTTTGTTGAAAACCGGTTAAAAACCTGAGTGAATTCCAGTTTCTATATAGCGTGAAATGGAAAATAGCAATTGCTTTTTACCTTTTGGATAGGACGTTAGTCTAACGCAAAGCAATTTCTGCCGGATCTAACAGATCCAGCTACCTAATCACTATGGGTGGACAGAGGGGGTCAGAAAAAAAATCTTGACTGCACCCAAGATCGATCTCAGTCCTTTTGTGTGTGAAGCGAGTGCTCTACTAACTGAGCTATCAGGACTCCCTGTATCCATTATATCTCCTTAACAAAACATGAAAAAAAATGTATTCCAAGTCTTCTATTTTAAACTATAAAATCAAATTTTAGCATCTAAATCATTCCGACAGAACACCGTTTTGAGGCTACAAGTCAGATTCATATATTAATGCTATAATAATAATAATAATAATAATAATAATAATAATAATAATAATACTTTATTGCATCCCAAAAAGGAAATTTTTTGTACAGACGTGTTATAATTTACACAATAAGATAAAAATACAATGGAAATAGGATGTATAGATAGTATGCAGATGACGTCACTCGGGCCTTTGTTATTGTTTTTGCCATCCGCATTTGTGAGTTGTTCTCACTAAACTGTATTAACCAGACTATAAAAGTTCATGGTTACACAGAGTTTGTGTGTTGGTCCGTTATACTTCCGGATGGCAATGTTGTGAACTCCTTGGCCAACCGCATTCTATCTATATATAAAAAAAAAAAAAAGAAAAAAAAAAAAAAAAAAAAAAAAAAAAAAAGAAAAGGAGCAGCTCTATAACCAGAGCTGCGCTTTATAATATGAATAATATCAACACTGTAAAATAGTTAAAACTGTCACTATAAATTGAAAATTGAAAAGATTGCAAAACAAATAAATTAATAAATTAATATTTATATTTTTAAAAAGTAAAAATGAGAAATAATTATATAAAATGATTATTGCTTGTTGTTATAAAGCCTAATACTGGACGGCAGAAAAGATTTTCGGTGTCTCTCTGTTTTCGTTGAAATAGAGAAAGGGCGACCACTTCTTTCTGACATAATAATTGATGGTCTTAGTGGATGAAACTGTTCATTTAATATTTTAGTTATTTTATTTATACAAAATTTCTCGTATAAAAGATCTACATCGTCAACATCATTTATATAGCGTTTAATGGATTTTTTAATATTTGAATTTATTTTGTTCCTTTCCACTGCTAAGCAATTGAATTATCAAGTTCAATAAACAAAAATGAATATAACAGCTTCAAAAAAGATCAAAATACAAATCACGGAACATTTCGGGCTCAAAAACCTTCTTCAGCCAACAACAAAAAAAACAATATACATTGCTAAATTCCAGATGGACGATAGAGATATTTTATAGGCCTTCTCTGTAGAAAAATCTTGGAAAGATTTTTCTACAGAGAAGACCTACAAAATATTTCTGTCGCCTATCTGATATTTAGTAATGCATTTATGTCTTTATTGTTTTTTTTTGTTGTTGTTGGCTGAAGAAGGTTTTTGAGCCGAAACGTTCCATGCTTGGTATTTTGTTCTTTTTTTTTTTTTAAGCTGTTATATTAATTTTATATTACCCTTTACAGTCCACAGTTTCTAGCAGCCTGGTATCACTTTATTAAGTACAATGAACACTTACGAAAACGTGACTTGTTGTATCTGCCAACATCCATCAATGCCGTCCCTGATACTGGTGCTATCTTGAGGAATTCCGGAGTCAACGTATTGACCAGTGCTGAGGGAAGGAACAAAAATGATTGAGCACCAGCATCTCAAGGAGGCTAACGACTATTCAATATCAGAAGCTTTACCGATAGTCATTGACACACCTCTAAGGGTGCCTAAATGAGTCAATAAAAGGCCCAAAGATAAAGAACTGAACAAGCGTGTATGAAAGGTGCCAGACAAAGCAAAAAGAAAAATACAATTGTACGGCTATGCGGTCTAGTGGTATGACACTCGCTTTCGGATCAGAAAGTCTTGGGTTCGAGCCTCGCACTCGGCGCATAGTTGAGTCCTTGGAAAAGGCTCTTTACTCACATTCTCTCACCGTACTCAAGTGTAAAATGAGTACCTGGCCGTTAACAGCGTTGTCTTTGTCCGAAAAATTGTAATATCGCCTAACAGGTGTCATGTCCCATCCTACATGCTAAATGTTGCTGTTGACCAGGGACCCCTTGTAAAGCGCTTTGAGCACATTTAGTGGATATTGCGCTATATAAAGCTCAATTTTTTTTTTTTAATTTTTTTACAAGAAAAAAAACATCCCAAAAAAACTTAGAGCTGTACTTGAACGCAGGGACCTAAAGGTCTGATGGCAATTGTCTTAATACAAGACCACAAATCCGCACAAACTCTATGCATGTGTGTCAATTGTATTGTAGAGAGTAAAAGTGACAAAGTAAATGACGTTTCAGCCTTTTTGAAAATATCAAATTCAGAAATTAAGGAACAGGCATAAGTGTAAGATAAAGAACTGAACAAGTGTGTATGAAAGGTGCCAGACAAAGCAAGAAAGAACAATACAAGTAAAAAAAAACATCCCATAAAATCAGTCGACCTCGACTGGGGATCGCACCTCAGACATTCTGATTACAGGTCAGACGTGCTACCATTACACCAAAGAGGTTCCCGATAGTTGGCACAATTTTAATCAGAAGGTCTGAGGTTTGATCTCAATTGTAATGATTGACTTTTAGAAATAATGTATTAATGGTCAAAGGGAAACAACCATGTAATATATTCATTGAGTATAATTTCTCATGAGTTAAATCCCTTCACAAACCATATTCAAAATAGATCATTTGTTTACCTATATTATTGTGTGTCGTTCATAGTCCTTGTACTTTGTAGTTGCCCTTTTTGAGTATAAAAGGAAATGTTTCTGAAATAAAGTCCTCTTACGTGTTACGTGTTGCTGTTGGTCAGGGACCCTTTGTAAAGCACCTTGAGCACGTTCAGTGGATATTGCGCTCTACAAAAGCTCAACTTTAAAAAAAATAATTTTATTTTAATCTAGCACATCTCTACTGACCTAATTTATTGTAATTAACAGTTAAAAGTAATCATTTTTCTATTTATTAAAAAAAAAAATTAAAGCAGTGAGTTAATCATATCTTATATTCTCTATATCACCTTTTAAAAAGAAACCCGGCTCACTAACCTTTGATCTAATCGTGTCATCTTGACCTCTGACCCTGACCTTACATCTACAATCCCTTTGCATATGAAGAAGTTTGAGGTGATGGGTGTGTATTCTTTCTCTGCTGTCAGTTCAACTGGCTGGGCTTCAACTGAAATTTTTTAATTCAGATAAATATTGCATTGCTGTATCATTAATTTAAATCAAACGAATTTTTTTTTTTAAACTTAGAATATAGCAAATTGGTATGTCTATGCTTTCAATTTTACATAAAAGTTGTCCTTCAGAGCCACCAGACCAGGCAGTTTATCCCGGTTTCTATAGTGTGATTCAGACAAAAGATTGCTTGCTACCCTTTAGATAGGACGCTAGTCTATCGCAAAGTATTTTCCACCAGATCTAACATACCCAGCTACAGCTACCCAATTACTGCTGGGTGGTCATGAGGGAGGGGGGTCAGTAAATAAAAAAATCCCGACTGCACTCCGGATCAATTCTGGTCCCTTTGCTCGTGAAGGTGAAGCGAGTGCTCTACTAACTGAGCTACGGGATCCCCATTTAAATCTTACATGCCTGGGATATATCATTTTGTTTAAAAGTTTCAGTCATTCAAGTTTTTGTTGCAATGCTTCTCTCGATCAGTAATCAGTCATGAAAAATGAAAAGTTAAAAATTGAATTTCAAATGACATATTTTACGAGATTTGATTGACTTTTTCATCATTTTAAACAACTTCATTCACGCCTAATGATAAAAGAACTTTTATTTAAGTCGGATTTCATAATCTGAACTTTGTGCGGCTACGTGGTCTTGTGGTATGACTCTAGCTTTCGGATTGGAAGGTCCAGGGTTCATATCCCGCTCTGAGAGGTGCATATTTGAGTCCTGGGAAGAAGCTCTTTACTCACATTCTCTCACCATACTCAGGTGTAGAATGAGAAACTGGCCATTCACAAAGTTCTCTGAAAACAAAAAAAATTGTAATATCGCTTAACATAAGTCATGTTTTGTCCTACATGTTAAGTGCTGTTGTTAACCAGGGACCCCTTGTAAAGCGCTTTGAGCACATTTAATGGATATTGCGTAGTGTAAAAAAAAGCTCAAGTTTAGATTAGTCATCCTGGCACAACGCTGAAATACAGTTAAAACTTGTAAAATAAAAGGACGTTTACATACCAATCACATCTTCCACAGTGGCGGTTGCATTGTACCCATTATCCAACGCACACATGTACACTCCAAGATCCAAACAGGAGGAACTCGACACAGTCACGTCAAAAACCGTGACACTTCCTCCTCCGTATTCAGCAGCCAGTCGTGTCCTTGAAACATTTGCAGAAATCACTCTCGGATTCAAAGTAATCACGTCCAAGTTGGAGCTCAGGATAGCAATTTCCCCGTTGAGTGATTGTGCCCTGCTGCTACCCGAAACACCACTACTACTACTACTGCTGCTGCTGCTGCTTCCACTGTTTGAGGTTGCATCCTCGAGTTTAATGAGAGATAAGGCTAAGAATTCACCATCAGCAATACGACATTGAATCGTCATTTCTTGGTTTGTTGTTATTGTTGTCGGTACATTGATAGTGGTCACTGTTTGAAAAGATTAAAAATTTGCATATTCAGGGTATTTGTTCATAAGGCAATAATAATAATGATGATAATAATAATAATAAAAATAATAATAACAATAATAATAATAATAATAATAATAATAATAATAATAATAATAATAACAATAATAATAATGATAATAATAATAATAATAATAATAATAATAATAATAATAATATTAATAATAATAATAATAATAATAATAAAAATAATAATGATAATATTATGAATAATCTATTCTTTTAAAAAAAAAAAATAAGAAAGAAAGGGTTGGGGGTTAACATGTTAAATTTTTTCCAATAAGTATAGAATTACTGGCAAATCAAAACATTTTAAAATTACAAATTGATATTTGAATAACTTGCATCTCTCTCTCTCTCTCTCTCTCTCTCTCTCTCTATCTCAAAATCAAGTTCCTACCTGCAGCACCAGGTTTGACACACTTTGACAACAACGGTGAGAAAACCAGGTCAAGGTCGCATTGAGTGACTAGGTACAGATCTCCAAAGCACAAAATGTATTTGGTGGGGTTGTAAGGGTGAGGGATCAGATTTGTCGTGGGAATTCCGTCACAGATGTCTCCTGGGGATTGGGTCAATGCTTAACAATCATTTCTTTGTTTTTTTTAAGGGTTTTACAGCGCTTGCAACACATTAAGGTCATATCAGCGCCAGTAAAAAGGGATAAAATGGGATAAGATAGTAAAAAGATTGAGAATTACAGTTAAAGCACCCAAGAAAAGGTAAGACAAAGGAGAATTGGTTAAAATAGGAAAAACAGATGTAGATTCCAAGAACACACTATCAAAGTACTTAGTTTGAGATCACCTAAAAGTCTCATCCAGACACAAGCACAGGTCCCCACTAAATGGAATACACTCAAATTTTTACAAGTCATATATAATACGAAAACAAAACATAATATTATAGTGCATAACAGAGAGATGATATACAAGGAAAAAAATATCATCTCCCAAAATTAACTATACATTTGACAGTTTCCCTCTCAGCCAGAGTACCCGACCAGGGCCATGACAAAATCAAGTAATCTCATTCCAAGACAATGACAGAAAGCAAGTTGGGAAACAGATGAAGGAGGACAGAAGACACAGTAAGTGCCTTCCTGCCCACTATGGGATGCTATGAACCCCACCCAGGCTTAACAATCAATAAGATAAAGATCATGGTGATGACAATAGCATTTATCTGTAACCAACAGATCTAATCTGTTTTTACGACAATGGTGATTCAGGCATGGAAAACTGAATTTAAAGCATTAATAATGTAATCTGATTAATATACTTTTAATGAGGAGAATAAAGCAGTTTCTTAACGAGGGAAAAAATTCATATTTTAAAAATAGTTCTGACTTCAATATCAACTCTCAGGACTTGGTCATCTCAAGTTAATATCAGCGGATCACATATTTTCAGCTTTGAATAACAAAAAATATTGGTTATAATAGAGCTAAGGGATTTTCTTTTAATATCTCTCCATCAGACCAGTAAGTGACAACTCAAAAAAAAACGCTCTGAAACTGTTTACTGGAATGCACACGCATATTTCAAAAAAATGCTTATTATAATAGATTGCAAAATGCTGGTGAAAAAGGTAAAAAGATTGTGGCAATATTGTCAGCCATCTGATATTGTCTGACATTGTGCAGGTCTGCTCCAATTGTGATTTTGAAAAAGAGAAAAGTAGTGACAAACCTGGAACTACAAGCACATTGAACGTGTCACTGACTGTAGCCGGGGCAGAAGTCTCACAGCGAAATGTTGTATCATTCCAGGATGTTTCAAATACTTGTCTATGGTCATGAAAATATTTTAAAAATCAATGCAGTGAAAATTATATTATCTACACCATATTAACTCAAAACGAAAAAGGCACAGGAAATCAACAAATTGTGTTATGATTTTAATTTGTGTGCCAATGTTAATAACAAATCACTGTTTCCCATTAGAGTTTGCATCTCTTGTATGTCAGGTTTTCATCTTCATTCATGTCAACATTTGCTAGAGAGCTTTGAAAGAAAAATATAGGAGAATAAAATTATGCTATTCTTTTTGCATTTCAACAGATTTGGTTACATCTGGTAACAACACACAACTAAAGTACTAATAAATAAATCATATCTCCTCTTTTTCAACTCAATTTTAAGTCACCAACTTATCCCAACTTATGGTATGTCAAAGTTATTTGACCATTTGCTTGTAGATCTAATAGTCCTTGACAAATGATGAAGTTACTTGATACTGACTGAATCTGACTCAGGCACGACGGTAACTGATGGGGGTATAAAGCGTTTTGAGCACATTTTATGGATATTGCTATATAAAAGCTCAATTTAAAAAAAAAAAATTATGCCCAAATAAATGTTTAGAATTTATATTACACTTGAATTAATGGAAAATTTATCTTAAATTAACCAACAAATATCTTACTGGAAAGTAGTTTGTCTTCGTTCCCAGCACCCTTGGACCCCTTCAGACACTCTACTTGACTGTACTGGAATTCCCGAGTCTACAAACAGACCTGTGTTCTTATCTTGGTATGTCAAAGTTATTTGACCATTTGCTCGTAGATCCAATTGTCCTTGACAAATGATGAAGTTACTTATTATTGGGGTATAGTCTGACTCGGGCACGATGGTAACTGATGGAGGTACTGAAAACAACAAAGAAAGAGCATTGGCTAGATTTGATCATAAGTAGTCTGTCAAAGCCATTAGGCCCATGGTGCCAGAATTCATCCTGGTTTCTACAGCAGCATGAAATGGACAAAAAAAAAATAAAAAAAAATTGAGCTTTATATAGCGCATTATCCACTAAATGTGCTCAAAGCGCTTTACAAGGGGTCCCTGGTCAACAGCAACATTTAACATGTAGGATGTGGGACATGACGCCTGTTAGGCGATATTACAATTTTTCGGACAAAGATATCGCTGTTAACGGCCAGGTACTCATTTTACACCTGTGTACGATGAGATAATGTGAGTAATGAGCCTTTTCCAAGGACTCAACTATGCGCCGAGCGCGAGGCTTGCACCCAGGACAGTGGCGGTTCTAGCCTATTTACAGTGGTTGGGCAAGGAGGATTCGGTCATATATATATATATATATATATATATATATATATATATGATATATATTTTTTATTTTTTATTTTTTTGTTTTTTTTTTAATAAAAATTTTTTTTGATTTTTTTTTTCGCCTTTAAACAAAAAATATTTCAACCACCAATAATCACATTCACAATGAAATGACAATACCAGTAGATTTTAATTCTTCCAAACGTAATCAAAAATGAATCACGAAAGAGAATACAACTAAAAAATAAAGCGACGAGACATAATGCGACAACACCTTGACAATACAAGTCCATTTCCTTCACTCGAAAAATTAAAGAGATGCTTTAATCCCTCAACGGCGATATTAATATTGCTTTTACATATTTCTGGTTTTCAGTAGTACGTAGTAACCTTAAAGTTTTCATGGAGAAGCAACAACAGCGATATGACTCGAGTTTCATTCAGAGCTCAAATTGCATAATTTTTACTGCTGTCTTGGTGGTCAGAATGATTGTGCCGGTGGTGGTAGTGGTTGGAATAGTGGTAGCGGTGGTGGTGGTGGAGGAGGAGGAGGAGGAAGACGAGGCGGTGAGGGGTAATTATGGTAGTGGTTTTGGTGGTGCTGTTGGTTAGAATGATAGTTGTGGAGACGATGACGGAAATTGTATGGTGATGTTGATATTGTTTTTATTTCTATTGTTGTACTTGTTGTTAATATTGTTGTTGTTGTTGTTAATGATGATGATGATGATGATGATGATGATGATGATGATGATGATGATGATGATGATGATGATGATTATGATGACAACGACGATGTCGTCGACAATGATGGTTACCATACGATATTACAAAATTTATTCAATCTTAGGCTTTCGCCAATTAATCATACAATTTGATGACCACATACATGAAAGTGGAAAATAATGGCAAATGGGACCAAACAATAAACTGATACCATTAATAACCACCAAAAAAAAATACAACAATAGTAATACCACCAATACGTACAATAATAATAACAATGATATAATAATAATAATAATAATAATAATAATAATAATATAATAATAATAATAATAATAATAATAATAACAATAATAATAATAATAATAATAATAATAATAATAATAATAATAATAATAATAATAATAATATTAATAACAATAATAATAATAATAATAATAATAATAATAATAATAATAATAATAATAATAATAATAATAATAATAATAATAATAATAATATTACCATCATCATTACTACTACCACCACCGCTACCACTATACCACCATCACCATCATTATTACGTTTCCAATTATTTTTTCTCGTTTTTTAAAATTTGATATCTATCAAAACAGACGAAAATTCCGGTGATTTTTTTAAAGGGTAGTTAAAATATCTACGATTTTATTAGCCCTGAAAACTACGATTTTTATTTTCCTATCTAAAGTAGGCAGGTCTGCTATGACAAGTATCAGTATCAGTTCCATAGTCAAAATAAGACAAACAAAAACAACGTTTATTTAATATTAGGCTTTCGCCAATACTTCATACAATATAATTAAGACAAAATAATGTTACCAATCTCTCCTCATGTATTCGTTTGACTATCGTCACAATAATTACCGTGTTATCTTTGCTCCTTACCCAACCAATCCCTTGCTTCCCGCCTCTTCATCGCGAACCATCTTATGTATGTATTAGCTTCAGGACGGGCAAGTACGGAATCTGCCCACCCTTCCGTATTTCCTCTATAACTTAGAATTCAACTATCTCCTTACTCAGAAGAGTATTTCTCGTATACTAATTCAATTGTTAAGAAAACCAAAATGGTGGTTGTATTTTATATATTTATTTAGTCGTGACTTCTGAATAAAAGTGTTTTGTTTTATTAGAGGGAATACAATAGAAAATTACATTGTTTTGCAAAAATATTTAGTCTGGCAATAAAAATACAGCGGTAATTACTTTAAGAATAATTAAAAAAAAAAGAATTAACAAATTAATTTGTTAAAAAACAAAACAAAAAACAACAACAAAAAACAACAACAACAACAACAAACAAATAAGAAAACAATTTAAATAAATGAGTTTTGAGAAACACTAAAGAAAACGAGGGGAAAAAAAGAAATAATTTAAATGGATAAACAAATATATTAAAACAACACAAACTAATACTAAATTGATATAATATTAGTAAATTAATAAATTTAATTCAATACTGGAACCTTCCCAGCACAAGTAAGGCAATAAATAAGAAAAAGTTCGTTTGCCAAAATCTCTATTTAGTGTACACTGGTTAATAAGGTGGGCTCATTTGAATTAGCCCGACCTAGTACTAGAGAGGCCAGACAGCAAAATCACCGTCAGGCGACGTGACGATGAGATGACGATGTGGGCGGAGTGGAGTGGAGTGGTTGGGGGGGGGGGGGGGGTGATAAAAAGAACAGGAGCGTATCCTGGTTTATGTATTACGGGATGCATGGTGATTCGCAATCTATCAAAAATACACACAAATTGATTTCAGTACAAAGTATCAATTTTAAGTAGTAACTTTTGAAATTATCTAATTTAGATTTGATTATTTCGGACCTGGTAATACAGCATATAACTTGAAAAAACAGGCTGGTATTTGCCCACCCTGCCCATTATTACCAGCCGTCCCTGACCCAGGACCTTCCGATCCGAAAGCGAGTGTCATACCATTAGACCACATAGCCGCATGGATACATTCTGGATAGGATGCTAGTCTATCGCAAGGTAATTTTCACCAGATCTAACAGACCCAGCTATCCAATTACTAATATGAGAAATTGAAGTGAGTAGAAAAGTGCCAGAAAACAATAGAGAGTAAAAATTGTGCAGCGATGAGGGCTCGGACCCATGACCTTACTGATATGACAACTCTGTCAGCCGTGGGAGGGATGCTAGGCAGTCGACGCCAATCACTGCTTGGTGGAAAGGGGAGACAGAAAAAAAGCTATCTGAGGTAGCTGTCATAACCTTTGCAACATTAAAAAAAAAAACATTCATCATTTGATAATCTTATGGTGTAACTACTATATCCTGTAAAACAAAAAACGGCTATTAGTTTTGATAACAAGGTTTATCTTCTTATTTAAAAACAGATTTTTAACAAAAGGTATACTTCATATAAACTGATTAACAATTTCAACATTCTAAAAATATATCTTCTTACCTTCAATACTAACCGACCCAGAAGCTGACTGAAGATTGTCATGGCGACAAGTGTAAATACCTTGATCACCACAAGTAATGTCAGTGATGAGAGTATCGAAATGGCTGCTCCCATCCTGGAGGTCTCTGCGTTCAATTTCAGAAATTCTGGGAATAACAGATTGTTCAATAGGCAATAATGAATGTTAAATAACAGATTAAGTAATACAGTTTCATTTATACATGCTTCCACTTTCTGCTAACAATACAAATCCCTTCCGAGTTACACCTAGACTTAGAGTGGGTACAGTATGCAAACTCAAACCATAGTATCTCAGTATTAATGAGAGGTGTTTCTTCACAAGAAGCTAATGGCCCTAGCCTACACAACCCCGGGAACAGCTCCATATATACAATTTTTGATTTTTATTAAGAAACACGACAATATTGTAAATTAGAAAAGTACAGAGATGGCGCACATCCACAATTTTTTTTAAAAATCTCTCGTCATTTTGAAAGAAAACGTGTTTACTAATTATACAAATTATAGATTCGGGAATGAAGAAAAGTCATGTGATTTAAAACAAAGTTGTATAAGAATCTAATTCGGATTTAATTTCAGACGGTGATAGATAAAGACCTTTATAAATTATATCAAATTTAAATTCTAATTTTGAAAACAAAAACCCAGAATCAGAAACATAAACAGGAAATAGAACAGGGTTGCCAGATTATTTTTAGGCATTCTGCCAACTGGATTTTAAAAATCTGCCAAAATACCACAAAAATCTGCCAAACCATATTATTTATAGTACCCCATTTGAAAACTCATCAGTTTTGTTAAACGAAAAATTCACAAGGCCTATGTCATTTTTTTTTTAATTTCCCAAGTTTAAAAAATCATTAATACATTAAAATTGCCATGGAATATGTGGAGTAGACCTATACATGATATAAATAATATCGGAAAATAAAATCTGCCAAATATCTGCCAAACTGCAAAACCGTTTTTTCTCTGCCAGACGACTTCAAATTCTGCCCCCCAAAAAATGACATTTGGCAGAAAATCTGCCAAATTGGCAACCCTGAAATGGAATAGGGTTTCCTATTGCCAGATTAATTTTGCAAAATGTAGGTTACAAATGTGACCCCTCGCCTCAAAACGGTATTAAGTCGGGATGGTTAAGATGCTGAAAATTGAGTTTTTAACCAGACATATCAGACTTGGGTTGAGTTTAGATGTTTTATTGAGGGGAATGAACATCATATTTGAGGGTACCAGGACCAATAAATCGAAATTTTGACCAGCTTAGCTTTAATTTTGGCTTTTGAGTATCTGGTTCTTCCCGACATAATACCGTTTTGAGACGATGGGTCACAAATACAAAACAGATCACAGAAAAGTGCCAAATTGCCTGATTAGAGTTCATATTATGTCTTTTAAATAACTAAAATGATATAATTTGTTAAATGAATGTCTAATATGACAATGATAATATATCAAATCGAATTTATTCAAATAATACAATGTTTTTGAAATTTTGCGATTATAAGCCCAAACTGGCAATCTTAGACTATTATGCATGCATGTCTGACCACAGGACAATATAACACTCGTTATTTTTTCCTTCGAGCTTCAAACATCAACATTTTCATTAGTTTACACTTCTTTGCTTATCAATATTTTTTTCCCCTTCGAGCTTCAAACAGTAACATTTTCAATAAGAAGAAAGGGGATGCCATAATACCTGTTTGAGAATGATTCTTGTGTTCCATCTTGATAAAATCTGGCAAGGTCCCTTTCGACGCCGCCATTGTCTTGATCAGTGTGTATTAGGGATACACTTGTATAGGAACCCGGGCTTACACCGCATGTAATGGTGAGCTTGGATGTGATGTTAGCTGTAATACTGCTC
>NC_088369.1:4286922-4324422 GCF_034508935.2 Berghia stephanieae
GGGGGGGGGGGGTCCCCCGATAGCTCAGTTAGTAGAGCTCTCGCTTCACACGCAAAGGGACCGATCCGGTGTCCATTCCCAGGTTTGAGAGTTTTTGACAAGATGATGGTCATTTCAATCGATCGATATTTGAAGGACGAGTTATCTGGCCAAATTTTTAATTATGTATTTTTCCAGAGTACGGCAGTTTATATAATATTCTAGGAGGACATTGGCTTGTTTGAATGTTTTTGTTTTGCTTTTGTTTCTTTGTTTGTTTGTTTTTTGTTTTTATTTTTTAATTTTTTTTTTTTATTATTATGAGTTCCTTTATTTTACAGGTACAAGAGATTCAACGTATGAAATAAAAATCTTCCATTTCTAAACATCAAATAAAGAAAATACATTCAAATAATAAAGAAAACAGGAAAGTCATATTTTGTGTAAAAATAGATTATAGCAGAAATCATCATAAAACATGGAAATAAACAAAAATCATTATCATAAAACAAGAAAATAAATCGAAATCAGTGTAACAATATGTCTGCATCGACACGGGATTCAAAGTCTTCGAATTTAGCACCCAAGGCGATGAAAAGAAGCCAATCATTGGACGGGTCGTATTGTAGAGGAAGCGAGAAGAAAAGAAAAAACTCATTTAGCCACGGAGAACACATAGACTGTACCGTGATGAAGCCTAGTCTATTGCCGCTTGCTCTTCCAAAAGGACAAAGCATCAAATGCGATGTTTGCGGCATCGCGGCTTATTTCTCTTGCCCAAAGTGTCGCAATTCGTTTTATTGCTCCAAGGAGCACATGAAACGCGACATGGAGCTGATCCATCCACACGTGTGCAAGATCTTAACGTTTATAAAGTCCGACGTGGCGCATTCGAACGTTAAAACTGAGCGCGAGAAACTGAAAGCTGAGCGGATAGCTCAATACAAGAGAATGGTCGATATCTCGTTCAGAATGGCGAAGCGATCTATACAATACGAAAAGCCCAATGACGCATTTATTCAGATTTCCTACTGCTTGCGATTCGCCTTCAAAATCTACAAACCTCACGATATAGGAATAATACCATTGCTATTGCTGGTCTCCAAGGTATACGCTGCAGATAAGAAGATGCCCCAGGCGTTGAACTTCCTGGCCAAGGCAGATTTCGTCATTTTACAAATGCGCCATTGTCCTCCTGGAATAAAGGCAGATTTCTTCCAAACAAAAGGTGTAATCGATGTACTCGCTGAAAACTACGAGGATGCAATCTATTCTTTTTCGGAGGAGATCTTCTACGCCACCGAGGCGCACAACACCGAACACCAACGAACGGCGAGCGGGTACTACAATCTAGGGAGCGTTTTTCTCAAACAAGGAAAAGAACAAATCGCGTTTTCGCTCTTCATGCACTTCATCGAGATCATGAAAACGACGCTCTCTAAGGAATTCGAGGAGATTATCAAACAGGAAATGCAAGAACTCGTTGTCGTGCAGGACTCGGATGCCCGAAAGAGCAACATGCCGGAAGACGAGCTTATAGACATAAGAAAACGTTTGAATTTTATTTTCAATTCCATCTCACGGATCGATCCAAGCGTATTGGTGAAAATCAATCAGATCATCTGCATTTGTTACACGTTGTCAGTTTTCTACTACGTGGTAGGGGATTATAAAAAGAGTCTAAAGTTTGTCGACAGGGCGTATCTGTCCATCTCCAGTAATTCTTATATCGACTCGCCCAAAACGACCAGTGCAACGTCGACTCCGCAGGTATCGCCCACCAATGTCTGGGTGGACAGACTGAAACTTTTGAGAAAACACGCTCAGAGACATTTATTACGGGGTGTTGTGAGAGAGGCCACTTAATAATCATTGTGTGTCTGTGTGTATGTGTATGCGTATTTGTGTGTATGTGTGTGTGTGTGAGTGTGTGAGAGAGAGATAGATAGATAGATAGAGAGATAGAGAGAGAGAGAGAGAGAGAGAGAGAGAGAGAGAGAGAGAGAAGGAACGAGACAGAAGGATACAGAGAGTATGAGACCAAGAAAGAGAGAGAGAGAGAGAGAGAGAGAGAGAGAGAGAGAGAGAGAGAGACGAAGAGAACGAGAGAGGGGGTAACAGAGAGTATGAGACCAAGGGGGAGAGAGAAAGAGCGAGAAAAGAGAGGCCGAGAGAAAGAGAGAGAAGGATAAAGAGAGTATGAGATCAAGAAGGAGACAGACAGACACACAAACACACACACACACACGCACACACACAGTGTGTGTGTGTGAGAGAGAGAACTTCTTACTTTTACCACGTCTTTATGACAAAGAATCTTTGAAGAATTGGTTTCCTTTGAATATATGTACTAGAAATGATAATCATTATACTATCTAAAACTACAATATCAGTATAATCATAATAGTATTATTCTACCCCTCACTACAAACTATAAAATAGAAAGATATGTGACACCTATAATATCATGTTGACAAAACTTATTCGTGACGTCATATTGCCAACCGTTAAAAAAATATGGCCTATGACAAGTACTCTCATGGAGACATTTTAAAATATTTCTCCAAATCAAATATACTGATATCAGAATCGTTTGATGGGTAGGTAGAATACAAAGATTTGGTTTTTGCACTCTTGCGTTTTTTGAAGTTCCCGACGCACACTCACTCGCAAGTTCGTGGAGTGATCGGGTCATACTTAACCTGGTCGAACACGTTGGGGTACAAAGCAAAGCGTCTGCTAAGGACTATCATATTATTATTTGTCTGACGGTTGCATGGAGACCGTTGCTATTCCTTGTAAGGCTAGTCTCTTTCTGCTCTTAAACCATGTATCGTCTCCAGGCTTTGTTTTCGGATTTGGGGTTTTTTATTTTCAATTTGGGTCTGCTTCTTTTGTCTTTTGCCATCAGCCATCCAGCGGAGTGCATGCATTTCTTGGCAAAGGAATTGTCTCCAATCTGGCATGCAACATCTATATCTGCATCTCTTCATTGTTGTAACCACGGTCTTTGTAGATCTATCTTTCTGTCTTTTCTCTCAGAGATTTTGTTCGCAAGTTCGTGCAGTGTTACTTAACCTGGACGACCACGGGCTGTACAAAGCGTCTACCAAGGACTTCCATATTATTATCTGTCTCAGTTGCATGGACACATATTGTTATTCCTTGTAAGGCTAGTCTCTGTCTGCTCTTAAGCCATGTATTGTCTCCAGGCTTTTTTTTTTTTTTTGGGGGGGGGGGGGGGTGTTTGATTTTTAAAAAATTTGGGTCTGTTTCTTTTGTCTTTTGCCATCAGCCATCCAGCGGAGTGCATGCATTTCTTGGCAAAGGAATTGTCTCCAATCTGGCAACTTCTATATCTGCATCTCTTCATCGTTGCAACCACGGTCTCTGCAGATCTATCTGTCTGCCTTTTCTCTCAGACATTTTTTTCGCAAGTTCGTGCAGTGATCGGATCATACTTAACCTGGCCGAATACGGGCCGTACAAAGCGTCTACCAAGGACATTCATATTATCATTATCTGTCTGACAGTTGCATGGAAACATATTGTTATTCCTTGTAAGGCTAGTCTCTGTCTGCTCTTAAGCCATGTATTGTCTCCAGGCTTTTGGGGGTTTTGGTTTGATTTTAAAAAAATTTGGGTCTGCCTCGTTGTCCTTTGCCATCAGTCCTCCAGCTTCCAATCTGGCAATATTATCTCTATAGGGAATGAGATTAGCGGAAGAGTAGCGTCCCTTGATTGGACGTCATCCATAGTCTGTGACGTCCAATCACGGGATACTACTCTTCCGCTAATCTCATTCCCTATCTGCGTCTCTTCATTTTTGTAACCATGCTCGCTGTAGATATATTATCTATCTGTCTATTATGTTCTAATATTGTTGAGCCAAAATAATCTTCACATTTTTCGGAGGCATTATTTGTTTGATAAGATTCCAATCTATTTTGTTTTTTTGTTTTTTGTTTGTGACTTGCCACCATTCGCCGCCATACACAAGGACTGAAAGGACAGTACTGTAGTACTCTCGGGGGGAAAAAAAAAAACATTAAAAAATTTGGCCAGAAAACTCGTCCTTCAAATATCGATCGATTTAATCGACCCTCGACTTGTCAAAAGACTCTCAAACCTGGTACTTCGCCAAGTCCCAGGTTTGAGAGTTTGTTTTTTTTGCCAAGTCGACGTTCATTTAAATCGATCGATATTTGAAGGACGAGTTTTCTTGCCAAATTTTAAAATATGGATTTTTCCAGAGTACGGCAGAGTATTTTGACCAGTTATTACTTTAATTTTGGCTCTGTGGAGTGTTATTTGCCTGTCTGAGAACATAAATTGTTTTGGGATTATTGGTGTGATGAAAATATACTACCTTCAATCAAACCAACACAATTATTATCCGTGACAAAAAACAAAACAAAACAAAAACAAAACAAAACATTAAATCAAGTAGCCCATACTTGCGTTTGGTTATTTCCCTTGAAAAAAAGATAAATAAATAAAATTCCCTTTATTCATCCCATGGGGAAAATAATTAAATTTGTCACTAGGGTCTATCTATTCCAAGGAAAGACTAAAATAACCCAGGCGTCAGTCTCAGTGCAGCAACCCACAACACACAATGAGGTAGGGCGAGATGACACTTGCTCAAGGCCACACAGCGCGGTGAGTGGCGAGTGATCGAACTTGATACTCGGTACCTACTGCTGAGCTACGCTAAACTCCCCCCCCCCCCCCCCCCCCACACACACACACACACACATACACACAAAGATGTGCGTTTAGTCTGCAACAACAGGAAACACGTCCGGAATTCCAAAAAGCAAGAGCGCAAGAATCGAATTAATATAATAATATTACTCTTACTATTACACGTCATCATCGTATCGTTATTATTACATTACGTTCAACCCAACATCAACTTATATTATGATTTCAAATTATTTCATGTAGACATCAAATTAAATTAAAATTAAGACATTAATTATATTGCCCTTTTCTTTCCATTTACAATTTGTGACCCTTCGCCTCAAAACGGTATTGAGTCGGGTTGGTTAAGATGTTGAATATTGAATTTATAGCCAGAAATATCAGACTTGAGTTGAGTTTGTATGTTTTATAGAGGAGAATGAATATCATACTTTAGAGTGCTGAAGAGCAAAAATTCTAATTTTGACCGGTTTAATTTTAATTTGACTTTTTAGCGTCTGGTTCATTCCGACATAATACCGTTTTGAGACGATGGGTCACATTTGGTTGGCGGCGCAAAAAAATCAGCCAGAAGGACGTTTTAAAAAAGAAAAAAGATTGTATTAGGTTTCAACAGTCGTGACGTCACTTCCCTGGTAATGACGCATAGTAACGTAGTAACTGGTTCTAAACTATCCGAACAATGGCGGACGCCCTTATGAAATACTTCTACGACGAGCATAAAAGTGTATCCAGAGGAGAAAACATTATAAATCTGATCATGTTTTGATTTTTATACATTCTGATCACATGAGATGTGAAAAGTTCTAGCCAGTATAAAGAATAAAAAGTACCGATTTTCTTTGTTTAGAACCAAGCTGCTCGTTGCTGGGCGGACGTGTCATCAGACTGTTGATTCCTATTGTTTATACATGACGTGACTCATGTCTTTGTCATTGTTTTTTGCCATCCACGTTTATGAGTAATTCTCTCTTAACTGTATTAACCAGACTATAAAATTTTCATGGTTACACAGTTGTGTGTGTTGGTTCGCTATACTTCTGGATGACAATGTTGTGATTTTCTTAGCAAAGCGCATACTATCTATATTTACAGACTTTCTTAGCTAAAATTGTACATGACTAGAAGTTTAGATATGATTAATCAAAGTCCGTATATATATAGTATGCGCCTAGCTAAAAAGCTCACAACATTGCCATCCGGAAGAAGAAAGGACCAACACACAGAACTATCTATGTGTAACCATGACCGGATAATCTGGATCGTAACCGGATAGTCTGGATAATACAGTTAAGTGAGAACTACTCATACACGTGGACGGCACAAAACAATAACAAAGACCCGAATGACGTCAACTTCATTCTATCTATAGATAGATCTATAAATAAAGAAAGATCTGGGAGTTCAAGTTTTCACAGCATTTGGAAAGGCAGGTCAACAAAGCTAACAGAATGCTTGGACTGATAAGGAGATCTTTTGACTATCTTGACTGTGACACTATGAAGTTAATGTTTGCAGCTTTGGTCCGACCACATTTGGAGTTCGGAAACTGTGTATGGGCACCTTATCTTGAAAAGGATAAGAAGCTTATAGAGAGTGAGCTTAGGTGAGCAACAAAGGTCATTGGTGGACTCAAGGACTTGAGTTATGAACAGCGCCTGAAAAGAGTAGGACTGCCAAGTATGGTCTATCGGCGTTTGAGAGGTGATATGATTGAGACCTATAAGTTCACACATTGCTTGTACGCGACTCAGGATAGGCTGTTCACAGTAGACAAAAAATCAGTCACCAGGGGCCACTCATATAAACTTCTGAAACCCAGAGTTAAAACCACGCTTCGACAGAAAGTTTTTTACACAGGGAGTAATTGAACGTTGGAACGCATTGTCAGCAAATGTCATTATTGAAGCGCCGAGCGTCAATGCTTTCAAGAATAGGTTAGATGCTGTGATGGAAAGTTATATGCATAGTGTAGAAGTGCCTCCCACCCAAAATAGCTATGATCAAAAGATCAGTAGAGAAAGTGTAGTGTAGGCTAGCCCCTGGTCACAAGATCAGGTAGGGAAATGCATTAGATCAGTTGTGAACAAGACATTCAGTGACTGGAAAGACTCGGCGACAGGCCAGTGGCCTAATCAAGCGACGTCGATTCCTTCTATTCTATTCTATTCTATTCTAAATATTGTGCGCTTGGCCATCCGGAAGTATAACGGACTAACTCACAAAACTATGTATAACCTTGAACGTTTATAGTCTGGTTAATGCCGTTTAGTGAGAATTATTCATAAACGCGGATGGCAAAAGAAAACATCAATAAAGACCCGAGTGGCGTCAACTTCTTCTATCTATTAATCAGACTATAGATAGTATGCGCTTGGCTAAGAAGCTCACAACATTGCCATCCGGAAGTATAACGGACCAACACACAAAACTCTGTGTAACCTTGTACGTTTATAGTCTGGTTAATACAGTTTATTGAGAATTATTTATAAACGCGGATGGCAAAAAGCAATAATAAAGACACTGAGTGACGTCAACTTCATACTATCTTTATATTATTATATTCAAACATTTATTTAGTGAGAAATGATCATCAAAAGGTGTTCTAAAACCAATAACAAATAAACTCTGTGTGTTATTTCACCTTGTTGGTTGGAAATTGAAAGAAAATTTAATTTCGAGATAAAACGTTCGATTTCTGTACGGTTCGGCAATACACTTCAACAGTCGTGACGTCACTTCCCCCGTAATGACGCAGAGTAACTTAGTAACTGGCTCTAAACTATCGGACCAATGGCGAACGCCCTTATGAAGTACTTTTCCGACGAGTATAAAAATGTATCCAGAGGAGAAAAGCATTTTAAATCTGATCATATTTTGACTTTTAGACATTCTGATCACATGACATGTGAAAAAGTTCTAGCCAGCATGAAGAATAAATAGTATCGATTTTCTTTGTTTAGAACCAAGTTGCTGGTTGCTGGGCGACGTGACATCAGACTATAGAATCCTATTAAAACGAGTGAGTTGCAATCACTTTCTGATGACAAAACAAGAGACTGGACTATAGTTATATTTTCGGACTCAAATGGATTCAAACCACGGAGCAGTACAAAGCTATACCTTACTAAACAATAATGTGATATAAATGTAAAATCCAGAAATAATTTCGTATGAAAGTTTTTTTCAGACACGACGAATTTCACATCCATATATTATGTTAACATCTATATCACCCCCCCCCCCCCCACCCCCCACACCAACCCAAAAAAAAATACACACAAAAAATACACACAAAGAACCCCCAGAAAACAAACAATTAAAAAAAATACCAAAAAAAAAAAAACCCACAAAAAAAACAAAACAAAAACAACAAAATAAAAATAATAAATAGCCCCCCCCCCCCCCAAAAAAAAAAAAACCCCAACAAAACAAAGCAAACAAACTAAGAGCATTTATATAGAACAATATCCACTTAATGTGCTCAAAGTGCTTTACAACAACAACAACAACACTTAACATGTAGGAGAAGACAAAACACGATACCCCCTACCTGCAGCGTCAGGCTCCGCGCAGTTCTGAATATCCTGTCTCCATATCTTGCTCCCCGGGCATGTCAACACGTCGATGTTGGAGAATTGCAGACATCTTAGGTAGGACGTTGGTGTGTATGGATGAGGAAGGACCGAGTTGGTGTCCTGGCCGTCACACAGGGAAGCTGTGAGATAAAAATTGACAGTGAATAAAAAAAAAATAGAGAAGAGACGAAAACCTATAAGAGAATAAAGACGTTTTATGTCGGGTAGTGTGATGTCAAAATATTGGTTCCATTCTCCTTGGATGTGTGAAACGGGTCCTCCGGAGGACCTGACATATATAATTTGTGTAATTAATCTTCTGGTTTCAGAGTGATGGTTCCTTATTTTCTAGCCTACATTGTTCCCCGTCGATGTTGGAAAATTGCAGACATCTTAGGTAGGACGTTGGTGTGTATGGATGAGGAAGGACTGAGTTGGTGTCCTGGCCGTCACATAGGGAAGCTGTGTAGATAAATGATGGCAATAAATGAAAATAAATAGATAAAAAATAAAAATTCCCTTTATTCATCATGGGGAAATTTATCTTTAGGGTCTATTCCAAGGGAAGGCTGCAATAACCCAGGCGTCAGCCGCAGTGCCGCAAAGTAAGCTAGGGCGAGGTGAATTATTGCTCAAGGTCACACAACGAGACGGGTAGTCGAACTCGGTACCTTTTGGGTGCGAAGCGAAGACCATACCGCTGAGCCACGCTACCCTAAATAGAGAAGAGACAAAAGACTATTAGAGAATAAGTACGCTTTACGCACGTGTCGAAAGGGAACCCTGACCATGCAGCTGTATACAGACTTTCCACATGGAGAGAGTGGGATAATCATGCAAATGAAGCCGTTGAAGATCCGAGAGAAGAATTAACTGCCCTACGGAACTGAGCTCCCCAGGAATGAATGGGTAATACTGAACAGAGCACGTTCAAAAATTGGGAAAACAGCTTGGAGGCATGAAAAAGTGGGGGCTGACTGAGACTAGCTCGTGTACATGTGGATGCCCAGAGCCGACGATGGAGCACATCCTTAGAGAATTCACGTTGTTCTTTTTATATTTCTTCGAGCTTCGAGCAGCACCATTTACTTCAAAGCAAACAACCAACAATAAAAAAAAAGAATAAAAACAAAACAAACATAATGACATAAAAAACAGCAAAATAATAATAGATCGAATAGTAACAAATTAAAAACAACTACAATTTTTTTAAAAATGAGATAAAACAACCCTACCCCCCCCCCCCAAAAAAAAAAAAAACAAAAAAAAAAAAACAAACAAAAAAAAAACAAAAAAAAAAACAAAAAAAAAACAACAAAAACAACAACAAAAACCCAGGCAATTTGAACCAAATATATGAAGTATAAATTTACCGTCAATGACGAGAATGTGGTGGGACAAAGAATGGAATTCTGGGTAATCGGTGTGGCATCGGACGTGAGTATTGTTCCATGTCGTCAACGATATTCTCGGCACCGTGAAGAGTACGTCACTCTCAATCTGTGATAAAAATAGAATAACAATGGCACCAATTTAAAATTTAAACTTAAACTTGAGCTTTTATATAGAGCAATATCCGCTAAACGTGCTCAAAGCGCTTTACAAGGGGCCCCTAGTCAGCAGCAACGCTTAACATGTTGGACAAGACATGGGGGTGGGGTTTGTCTGGAGAGGGGGGGGGGATATGCTGGAGAGGAAGGGGGGGGGGGTATGCTGGAGAGGAAGGGGGGGGGGGTAGGCTGGAGAGGGAGGAGGGGGGGGGGGGGTGACTTGACTTGACTTGACTTAGATGCCTTTCGGGTATCGACCGAAAGATCGGGTCGCCTTGGCTGTTTCCAGTATTTCCTGTGTGAGGTGTCTCCAATATTGCCGGTCCTCTGCTTGGGTTCTCAGATTTTCAAGGTCCCCTGCCGTTATGAGACTAATGCTTTGTCCAAGTGTTGTGAGGTTTTTGTTTAGGATCACAGGGAGTGCTGTGATCGGTCTTCCTCTGAAAAGGTTCCCGTGTTTTTGGAAGTATCCCGACATGGCTTGGTTAGCTGGTATGTTTTTGTCCATGCGTAGTATGTGACCGAAAAGTTGCCATCGTTATTGTAAAATGTCAAGGGAGATTGGTCTTTCTTTTGTGATCTTATAGAGTGATTCATTTGAGATCTTTTTTGGGTATTTGATGTCCAGTACCCTTCTTAGCTGTGTGCGATGGAAGGCATCCAGATGTTCTTCTTCGGATTTTGTCAACGCCCAAGTGCCGCAGTTATACAGAGGGAGGGGGGGGGGGGTAGGCTGGGTTATTCCAGTCTTCCATTGGAACAAATCCCAAAGACAAATTTCCCCTTTGGGATGAATAAAGTGAATTTACTTTCCTTACTTAAAGAATCTCACTGTACAGTGTAAGTTATCAATTAATTGCCGAATCAGCTTTACCCTGCTGTGCGTCTATGTTGTCTTGTGGTATGACACTCGCTTTCGGATCGGAAGGTCCTGATTGTTGAATCCTTGGAAAAGGCTCTTCACTCAAATTCTCTCACCGTAAAATGAGTACCTGGCCGTTAACAGCGTTGTCTCTGTCCGAAAAAAAAAAGATGTAATATCGCGGAATAGGCGTAATGTAACGTCTTACATGTTAAGTGTTGTTGTTGGCCAGGGACCCCTTATAAAGCGATTTGAGCACGTTTAGTGGATATTGCTCTTTATAAAAGCTCAAGTTTTATTTTTTCGTAGGAGCAAGAACGCTGAGAATGTAGATGTATACCTTCCTATGCAAGTCTATTCACATGGAGAATCGGGTTCGCTGGCAACAACCCATAGAGAATGAGGCCCGAAAATGGCAGCATTGCAGCACCCCCCCCCTCCCCCACTCCCCCCAATGTCAGGCGGGAAACGAATACCTACCTGGCATTGGTTTAAAATAGAGAGGGAAAATGGGGAAACCCCTCTCAGAAGCACACTGTACACACGGTAGCACGTCTGACCGGTAATCAGAAGGTCTGAGGTTCGATACCCAGTCGAGGTAGATTTATTTTTTGGGATTTTTTGTTGTGGTATTTTTCTTTCTTGCTTTGTCTGACACCTTTCATACACACGTGTTCAGATCCTTATATCTCCCAACCCATTTTGACATTTTTATCTTGCAACCGATAGCTCAGTTGGTAGAGCACTTGCTTCACACACAAAGTGACCGAGGTCGACCCCGGGTGTAATCCAATTTTTTTTTTTCTGACTCTCCAGCGGCGGTGATTGGATGCTAGGTCTTATAGATCTTGTGAAAAGTGCTTTGCGATAAAATAGCTTCCTATCCTGGTGGTAGCAAACAATGCTATTTTCCGTTTTACGCTAAAGAAACCGGGAAATACCCATGGGCCAACAACTAGTTCTGAAGGACTACTTTATGTTACCTTGCAATCGGTATCTACTGTTTTGTTGATGTCCAAGGCTTGGGCATTGTCCACCGTTGAAAAGGGACCATTCTCGGACGCTGACCGCTGCAGACTGAACACTCCATCTCGATTCTTGTCCCGTATCATGCGATTACAAACAACGCTCAGGTCTTGACCACTGACGGGCCATTCAGGAAGAACTTGCAGGTTGGTTGAGGACGCCTTAGGAGCTTCAACTGTAAGTTTATCAAGAGCAACAAAAAGGAACTTTATGTATTTACTGTTAATACTTTTTTACATCTTACTTTCAGCAAACTCATCTTCTCCACCCCTACCCCCTCCACATTATCTAGGTCTTCCTCTAGTACCCCAACCTCAATAATCCCGTCGTTATATATATATAATACCATTTCACCAAATCCATTGCCTAACCCCTTTCCGATTGAATTCCCCCCCCCCCCCGCCATTTTTCCCCAAAACACGCGTCACGGAAATCAAATTACACCCCCCCCCCCCCCCAATAAAAAAAAACAAAACTAAAAAACTAACCTAACAAAACAAAAAGAAAGCCAAAAAATAAAAAAAATAAATAACAAACAAAACAAAACAACAAAACAAACAAACAGAAGAAATAAATAACTGTCAGATCATAATATTTTGTGACTATATCATACTAAAATCCCAGTGTCCATCTGTTAACACGACAAGTTAAATTTAATGTTGACGTTTGATTTTCAAATGGAGCCATAAATTAAAAAAAATATTATTCACTAAACTAAATGAGAACGTATAGCTTATTTTTAAGGGATGTGTGGTCTAGGGCTATGGCACTCTCCTTTGGATCAGATGGTTCAGAGTTCGATCCCGCTCTGACCGACTTATAGTTGACTCCTTGGAAAAGGTTCTTTTAGTCACACTCTCTCACCGTTCTCGGGTTTAAAATGAGTACTCGGCCGATAAAAACAACAATAAAAATGATTATATAACGTAAAAACCTGATAAACGTCAGAGAAACATTTGACAAGTTCTTCCTACAAATAGTAAGCTCAGAAGACACCAGCAAAGCATCATCTTTCAACTAAGAACACAACACATACCGCTCAACAACCATTTAATAAGCAAAATTACAAAAGACACATCCCCTTTCTGCCCCTTATGTCAACATCCCAAATGAAAGAGCAACACACCACTTGCTTGAATGTCAACCTCTTGAAGATCTGAGATGCACATTCCCCCCACCAAATCCAAGCATCAGTAACACGCTTTATAGTCACCTGGAACAACTATAAAAGACGTCTAACTTCTACGTCATTGCACAAGACCGAAGGGCTAGAACTCAGGTGGTCGGTGGTTCGGATAAGTAAGTAAGTAAGTACAAATAATGAGTAATTGGATCTTTCAAGGGTGTAGACTACCCCAAAGATTTTTCCAAGATCCCATTATTTACAGGAAGTGCCTGTCCAATATTGCTCAGATTGGTTTTTAAGTCTGTCTGGTTTTTAAGTGATTTTCTTTTTTTAGTTGTTGTTGCTATCGCCTAAATAAGGGTTTAATTGTAAATAGTGAATAATGCCTAAACATCCACGTCATTCGTGCTCTGCGGCGCTTTACAAAATAAAAAATGTTTAAAAACAACAAAATTAAAAATCACGACACTACATAATAATGAATACAGAAACAAAATCAAAGCAACATCTATTTCATGAAAAATAAGCCTCACGGAACAACTCAGTCTTCAGACATTTCCTGAAAGATGATAAATTTTCACAGGACTTTGTCCGAGGACTAAGTGCGTTCCATAAGCGTGGAGCTATGGATGAAAAGGCATTTTTACCGAAAGTGGATTTTGAGATGGTAACCTTTATAAGTTGGGACTGAGATGATCTTAAATTTCGATTGGCTTCATATTTTAAAATCATTTCCTGCAAATATTCAGGTGCCCATCCATCCAGACATCTAAAAACATAGCACAATATCTTCAATTCTATCCTATACTTCACAGGAAGAAACCAAAAAAACTTCAGAGACCCCCCGAAACATCCCATGTTTGGTATTTTGTTACTTTATAAAGCTGTTATATTCATTTTTGCTCATTGCTTTTAACAGTCCACAGCTTCTAGTTCAAGCAGCCTTGTATCACTTTGAATCGGCATGTTACGTTTTATACCAAGTGGAATTGCAATCTTTTTAGGGTTGCGTGTTTTTAAACCACAAGTAGGAGCTACTCCAATTGGAGCGATCTATATTCATGTTTTCGTCCAACCGAGTCATTGATCACATGATTTGTTGCTGTCCAAAGATTAGATATTTCTTAATAATTGTAAACACGCTGCATTTTCTATGAAAGTTGTAAACATACCAATGTGTCAAGCTGAACAAAATGACCAATCGATATGTTTGATAATTCGAAAACTGTGAACACTGTTCACTATGTGAGTCGCCTTGAGCACCTTTTGCAATGTGACCAATGGCCTCGAGCATATGGAAAGGTAATATAGATCATCCCCATTGATGATTCTTCTGTGACTTCTTGATGCTATGCCTGTCAAGCTATTGACACGGATGCCTTTTTCTTCAATCAATATAAAGTGTACACACTTTTGAAAATTACATCAGTTATCGTATATTTTATCAAAACTAGTCGAATAAACATTTAAGTTGTTTTATATTTGACTCGAAAATTAAAAATAAAGTATATTTTGGGCCTGAAATCAACCGATGATCGTGAACCGAAAACCCCATAGCCACCTGAAGTGTTAGACTATCATTCGGAGTAAACAGCCCACAGATCTGATCATTCAACACGATGATTGAAAAAAAATGCATCGTGTCTCGTTAGGATGTAAAGCTTTTATCATTGTGTCAAAATATTGTGAGAAATAGATACTCACTAAGTAGCCTGACCTATTTGTGTGTTTGACATGTACTAAGGGCATCTTGTGTCTTTTCATACAGTCAAGGGGACGAAACGGGGTAAATGGTAGGAGATGTATTCTGATTGGTTGATACTAAGTAACGGGCGTACCATCAATACACTTCCACAGTCATGTCGTCACTTCCCTCGTAATGACGCATGGTAACTTAGTAACTGGCTCTAAACTATCGGAACAATGGCGGACACCCTTTTGAAATATTACTCCGACGAGCATAAAAGCGTATCCAGAGGAAAAAAACCCATTATAAATCTGATCATGTTTTGATTTTTACACATTCTGATCACAAGACATATAAAAAGTTCTAGACAGTATGAAGAATAAAAAGTACCGATTTTCTTTGTTTAGAACCACGATGGCCGCTGTTGCTGGGCGACGTGACATCAGACTATTGCATACAATTAAACCCCGTTTTGTAGAAGTGAATCACAAAATATGTTTAAGACTGACTCTTACCTTCAATCGTGACAGGTCCAGAAGAACTTTGCCCACTGTCATGTACACATTCGTAAACGCCACGGTCTTCACACAAGGAAATCGGCAGGGACGCTACGACCACTCGTTGCCCATTTTCCTCCAGCAAGACAGTCTGAGACACCCGAGGCAACGGGCTAAATCCGATACCATCGCTTAGGTAGCTGCTGATCAACTGTCTGGAGTCTCCAACAACTTTGTTTAGACCAATCACGACGAAGCTACCCTCAGACACAGCGCATTTGATGTCCAGTTGCTTCCCATCTATGGCAGTGGTGTTGATGAAGGATACAGCTGGAATGAAGATTAAAGTTTAAACGCAAGATTCAAGTTATAATGAATGCACTCAAAAATATACCTAGATATAGATAGTTCGAAGATGACGTCACTCAGGCCTTTGTTATTGTTTTTGCCATCCGCGTTTGTGAGTTGTTCTCACTAAACTGTAATAACCAGACTATAAAAGTTCATGGCTACACAGAGTTTGTGTGTTGGTCCGTTATAGATAGTATGCAGATGACGTCACTCAGGCCTTTGTTATTGTTTTTGCCATCCGCGTTTGTGAGTTGTTCTCACTAAACTGTATTAACCAGACTATAAAAGTTCATGGTTACACAGAGTTTGTGTGTTGGTCCGTTATACTTCCGGATGGCAATGTTGTGAATTCCTTGGCCAAGCGCATTCTATCTATACTTCCGGATGGCAATGTTGTGAACTCCTTGGCCAAGCGCATTCTATTTATACTTCCGGATGGCAATGTTGTGAACTCCTTGGCCAAGCGCATTCTATCTATATTGTTAAGTTGTAATTACAACAACGGAGAATCCCGCCCTATGTGACTCTTTATTCACATTATCTAACCGCACGTAAGTTTAAAATAGGTGCCTGATGTCTCTGTCGGAAATATAATGTGACCCATCGTTTCAAAACGGTATTATGTCGGAATGAACCAGACGTTAAAAAGTCAAATTAAAATTAAACCGGTCAAAATTAGAATTTTTGCTCTTCAGCACTCTAAAGTATGATATTCATTCTCCTCTTTAAAACATGCAAACTCAACTCAAGTCTTATATTTCTGGCTATAAATTCAATATTCAACATCTTAACCAACCCGACTTAATACCGTTTTGAGGCGAGGGGTCACAAATGTATTATAGCTTAACACAGGCCTGTGTCCTTCATGTTAAGTGTTGCTGTTGGCTAGGGATTTTTTTTTTTTGTAAACCGCGCTGGGCATGTTTAGTGGATATTGCGCTAACAGAGGCTCAAGTTTATACATCCATCCAAATAGTATGTGGTCTCGTGTCTGATTGGAAAGTTTTTTCTACAACAGAGAGGACTTACAACATTTATCTGTCGTCAATCTGGTATTTAGTAGTAATGTATTTCTGTCTTTATATTGTTTACTTTTGTTGTTGGCTGAAGCAATGTTTTGAGCCCGAAACGTTCCGTGTTGGGTATTTTTTAAAATGTCTTGAAGCTGTTATATTCATTTCTGTTTATTACTTTTTACAGTCCACAGGTTCTAGCAGCTTGGTATCACTTAGACTCATGTCTGTTGTAGCTTTCCCTCGATTTTAAATAAAAGGTTATTACTTTTTACAGTCCACGGGTTCTAGCAGCTTGGTATCCCTTAGACTCATGTCTGTTGTAGCTTTCCCTCGATTTTAAATAAAAGGTTATTACTTTTACAGTCCACGGGTTCTAGCAGCCTGGTGTCCCTTAGACTCATGTCTGTTGTAGCTTTCCCTCGATTTTAAATAAAAGGTTATTACTTTTTACAGTCCACGGGTTCTGGCAGCTTGGTATCCCTTAGACTCATGTCTGTTGTAGCTTTCCCTCGATTTTAAATAAAAGGTTATTACTTTTTACAGTCCACGGGTTCTAGCAGCTTGGTATCCCTTAGACTCATGTCTGTTGTAGCTTTCCCTCGATTTTAAATAAAAGGTTATTACTTTTTACAGTCCACGGGTTCTAGCAGCCTGGTATCCCTTAGACTCATGTCTGTTGTAGCTTTCCCTCGATTTTAAATAAAAGGTTATTACTTTTTACAGTCCACGGGTTCTAGCAGCCTGGTATCCCTTAGACTCATGTCTGTTGTAGCTTTCCCTCGATTTTAAATAAAAGGTTATTACTTTTTACAGTCCACGGGTTCTAGCAGCCTGGTATCCCTTAGACTCATGTCTGTTGTAGCTTTCCCTCGATTTTAAATAAAAGGTTATTACTTTTTACAGTCCACGGGTTCTAGCAGCCTGGTATCCCTTAGACTCATGTCTGTTGTAGCTTTCCCTCGATTTTAAATAAAAGGTTATTACTTTTTACAGTCCACGGGTTCTAGCAGCCTGGTATCACTTAGACTCATGTCTGTTGTAGCTTTCCCTCGATTTTAAATAAAAGGTTATTACTTTTTACAGTCCACGGGTTCTAGCAGCCTGGTATCCCTTAGACTCATGTCTGTTGTAGCTTTCCCTCGATTTTAAATAAAAGGTTATTACTTTTTACAGTCCACGGGTTCTAGCAGCCTGGTATCCCTTAGACTCATGTCTGTTGTAGCTTTCCCTCGATTTTAAATAAAAGGTTATTACTTTTTACAGTCCACGGTTCTAGCAGCCTGGTATCCCTTAGACTCATGTCTGTTGTAGCTTTCCCTCGATTTTAAATAAAAGGTTATTACTTTTTACAGTCCACGGGTTCTAGCAGCCTGGTATCACTTAGACTCATGTCTGTTGTAGCTTTCCCTCGATTTTAAATAAAAGGTTATTACTTTTTACAGTCCACGGGTTCTAGCAGCTTGGTATCACTTAGACTCATGTCTGTTGTAGCTTTCCCTCGATTTTAAATAAAAGGTTATTACTTTTTACAGTCCACGGGTTCTAGCAGCCTGGTATCACTTAGACTCATGTCTGTTGTAGCTTTCCCTCGATTTTAAATAAAAGGTTATTACTTTTTACAGTCCACAGGTTCTAGCAGCTTGGTATCACTTAGACTCATGTCTGTTGTAGCTTTCCCTCGATTTTAAATAAAAGGT
This sequence comes from Berghia stephanieae, assembly GCF_034508935.2. Taxonomy (NCBI): domain Eukaryota; kingdom Metazoa; phylum Mollusca; class Gastropoda; order Nudibranchia; family Aeolidiidae; genus Berghia; species Berghia stephanieae. The sequence goes on from NC_088369.1 coordinate 4,304,999, forward strand.
TATTTAATTTTACATTAGAGAAATTGACGTACTGCAGCGTCTTTCTCCACCGAATCGTACAACGCGTTTTGGGCATGTTTGGTGGATATTGTGCTAAACAGACAAAAAAAGTTGATCTTTTATATAGAGCAATATCCGCTAAACGTGCTCAAAGCGCTTTACAAAGGGTCTCTGACCAACAGCAACACAACATATGGAAAGGTTGTTTGGAGATAATACAATTTTTTTTCCGACAGAGACAACGCTGTTAACGGCCGGGTGCTCATTTTACACATGAGTACTGTGAGATAATGTGAGTAAAGAGCCTTTTCCAAGGACTCAACTATGCACCGAGCGAGGCTCGAACCCAGGACCTTCCGATCCGAAGGCGAGTGTCAAACCACTAGACCACATAGCCGCAAATAGAGGTTCAAGTTTATACATCCATCCAAATAGCCGGTGGTCTCGTGTCTGTCGTACCTTCCTTCGATTTCAAATAAAAGAGTATTAAATTTTACAAAAGAACAATTGACTTACTAGCGGCATCTTTTTCCACGCAATTGTACAGCTCCGAATTCCATATCTGCTGTAATTCACATTTCCTAACAACCGGTGAAGAACCGCAGACAATGTAACTGTGAGGGTCATAGGGATGGGCTGCTCTAACTCCATCGGCCACGCCTTGACATGTTGTTGCTATTCAAAAAAAAAACCAAACCAAAACCAAAACAAAACAAATAAAAACAAAACGAAACGATCTTTTAACTTGTAATAAGCCGATACAAAACCGAAGCAAATTAAAATGTTTTTTATTTATAAACGTAATTATATATATATATAATATATATATATATATATATATATATATATATATATATATATATATATATATATATATATATATATTTTTTTTTTTTTTTTTTTTTTTTTTCTTTTTTTTTTTTAAATCTATTTATTTATTTATAATTTATGTTTTTATATTTTTTTTATCCATCTATTTATTTTATGCCAATTTTAGCGAATATCCATTGTTCTCAATAACACACAGTGACATGTTAAATGAATGAAATTCCCTCTATTCATCCCACAGGGGAAATTTGTCTCTAGGGTCTATTCCAAAGGAAGATTGGAATAGCCCAGGCGTCAGCCGCAGTGCAGCGCCGCAAATTGAACAAGGGCAAGGTGACTTGCTCAAGGCGACAGACACAGCGCAGCGGCAGTTGATCGAACTCGCTACCCCATTGGGATACGAAGCAAAGACCGTACCGTGAGCCACGTTCAGGAGAAAAACAAATTGTGAGCTTTTGTATAGCGCAATATCCACTAAAAATGCTCAAAGCGCTTTATTTAAAATGGGTCCCTTGCCTAACAGCAACATGCAACATGTAAGACGGGACATGACGCCTGTTAGGCGATATTACAATTTTTTCGGACAGAGACAACGCTATCAACGGCCAGGTTCTCATTTTACACATGAGTACGGTGAGAGAATGTGAGTAAAGAGCCTTTTCCAAGGACTCAACTATGCGCCTCAACTATGAAAAGGCACTGGTATAAAGTAAAGATCTGAAAAGTGTGTTTAAATTAGTTGCGGACAAAGATAATAGATAGATACCAGAAGAAAAAAACACGAAAATAAAACCCATCACTAATAATCAGATTTTTTAAATTTATTTATTATTTTTAAACATTATTCCTGTCCGAAAAAAAATAAATTCTAATACTGCCTAGCATTTATTTTTCTCTTCTTTTTCTGTTTTGAGCCATTCCCGGAAGTACTGCAATACCAGGCGACCCGTGGCGAGAGCAGAGCAAGCCCTGGGCATCCCGCCTATGTCCAAAAATCAGTTTAATATCGAAGTGGCCAAATTGACCCCGTACCAGATATTAAGCTGATAAGAACAGATACTACACTAGCATTTAACAGGCGTCATGTCTTCTCGTCCATCATGGTAAGAGTTGCCCTGACTACGAACCCCTTGTAAAGCCCTTTGAGTACGTTTAGTGGATATTGCTCTTTATAAAATGCTCGTGTATTTCTTAAGGTTTAACAAAAGAAAAAAGAACACTAAACTCGTTGTCCTCAAATATTTATCTATCTAATATTGTTTTGAAGCGCTTCGTCTTAAAAAAATTTAGATTAATCAGTATTTCCCATTGACGTGTAATTATTACGCAGGTCTGATAATAGAAAGCGTTTTGGGCCCATTGATATAATGGAAATATTAAAATCAAGAAATTAAGGAGCAGGCACAGGTGTAAGATAAAGAACTCAACAAGAGTGTATGAAAGGTGCCAGACAAAACAAGAAAGAAAAATACAAAAAACAAAAACAAAAAACAAACAAACAAACAAAAAAACATCCCAAAAACTCAGTCGACCTCGACTGGGGATCGAACCTCAAACCTTCTGATTACCGGTCAGACATGATAACATTACTGGAAGCAAATCAGATCGGTAATCAGAAGGTCTGATGTTCGATCCCCAGTCGATGTCGACTGATTTTTTTTGGGATGGTTTTTTTGTTGTCTATTTTTCTTTCTTGCTTTGTATGGCACCGTTCCATACACACTTGTTCAGTTCTTTATCTTGTAGTGAAACTACTTTAAAACCAACGCATTTTAAATTGAGGCCCATAAACGTATTCGGTTATCAGGATCTGCATATTGACATAATATGTTCCGCTATGTGGTCTAGTGGTATGACAATCGCTTTCGGATCGGAAGGTCCTGGGTTTGAGCCTCACTCGCGTATTATTGAGCCCTTGGAAAAGGCTCTTTATTCACTTTCTCTTCCGTACTAGTGTAAAATGAGTACCTGGCCGTTAACAGCGTTGTCTATGTCCGAAAAAATTGTAATATCGCCTAACAGGCGTCATGTACCGTCCTACATGTTAAGCTTTTTCTATTGGCCAGGGACCCATTGTAAAGCGCTTTGAGCACGTTTAGTGAATATTGCGCTATATAGATGCTCTATCTGTTTTTGTCATTTTTTTATATATAGATAGTATGCGCTTGGCTAAGAAGCTCATAACATTGTCATCCGGAAGTATAACGGACCAACACACAAAACTGTGTGTATGCATGAACGTTTATAGTCGGGTTAATACAGTTCACTGAGCATTACTCATAAACGCGCATGGTAAAAAAAAAATAACAAAGACCTGAGTGACATCATCTTCGAACTATCTATATGTGCACATCAGTTCATTTCCTACCTGGTATAACAAGCAATACGTCTTGCTGTGAAAAACTAGTCGGAGTTATAGTTTGGCATCGAACAGTAGTTCCATTCCACGCCATGAAGACAGGAACAACAAACTGGACACTCAGGCGCGTCTTGCAGGAGTCGGAAGACACAACAGTATCTATTGACGAGTAATCGCTGGGAGAAATCTCTCGGAATTGCCCAGTGACGTCATCTAGTGACATCAGTTGGATTTTTCCTCCACCAGCCTCTATCACACCTTCACACGTGATTTGGGTAACTTGGGATTCGAAAATGTCCTTTTCTGTTTTCATGGTAACCTCCCTTGGTTTTACTGCCGAATGAAAAGAGATTGGGAAAATACGATTCAATAGTCTGATGTCATGCTGCCGGCAACGGCGGCCATCTTGGTTCTAAACAAAGAAAATCATTACTTTTTATTTTTCATGCTGGAAAAACCCCTCTGCAGAGGTCACATAAATAAATAATAATGTGAAATTGAATGTAAGCTTCAACCTAATTACAAAAACAGATCAAATGAACGTTTCGGGTTTTTATAACAAAACAGGATGAATGAAACACCACATATGAATGAGATAATGTGGTAGTGGCGTAGTAAAGATGAATATTCATCGGTCATTTGATCTGTTTTTGTAATTAAATTGAAGCTTACATTCAATTTCACATTATTATTTATTTCTTCGAGCTTTGAGCAGCAACATTTACATTATCCAGTATTCTTCTAGATACATAAGCTAAGTGTTGGTGAACTTCTTTTCAATTCAGATTTTTAAAAATCCATTAATTTTGTTTTCATTTCGCAATACAAACGATATACTGTACAGTAAATAAAATCGTATTTTGAAAATCTTTTTACATCTACTAAATGCGGGTGGTTGGATGGGAGCATCACCCTTGAATCATACCTATGATGTTCGCATGGGTGTACGATCCGATAGTGATGTCGTTTCTTCTTCTCTTTACTGCCTATCCTGCTTCTTTGGTTTGTGATTGTATTTTTGACAGGGGATATTTTTTTTTCTGTAAATCTTCTGCCTGTTTGCTCTTGGTTATTTATAATTTAGCTTATGATATCTTTAGGTTATGATTTTGATTTACATTTGTACTATTTTTGTTAGATTGCTTGTTTTTTTTGTTTCAGCGGTCTCTCATATAACCTCAATTGTGTTGGAAGAGACCTAAAGCAATAAACAGACATCTACTAAATGCTTCTTGCGTACCTGTCATGAATATGTTGTGTCGCAAGTGTGTTTATGTGGTACGTGTGGATGTGGATGAGTGTGTGTGTGTGTGTGTGTGTGTGTGTGTGTGTGTGTGGTATTGGGGTGTTTGAGACAGTTGATGGTGGGAGAGAGTAGCTGTTAGTGTGTGTTTTTCTCTTTCGATATGACAATTTTATTTGTTAATTGACCAGAGCCTCCAACCAGGGGGATAGGTTGCGCAATATAAATGTGCATTATTATTATTATTATTATTATTATTATTATTATTATTATTATTATTATTATTATTATTATTATTATTATTATTATTATTTATTTATTATTATTATTATTAATACGCATATCAAAATTCAAACATTTTGAATTAAATGAAAGATGAACTTATGTAAAGATTGAGTCATTGAAAGCACATTTATCAACTTGTTTTGTTAAACCTCACCTTACCACCTACAGCAAAATCGTCAAATTTGTTACGACACAATATACATTTTTCTTATTCAGATTTATTTTGTACATCACAAACTTTGAAGAATGATCGTTATTTAATTAATAAGAACATAAACTTGTTTTGTAGAGAGCTTGTTTGGGTTTAAAAAATCAATTTTTCTGCTGGGTAAGTCTGTCCTTTTGGGAAAATACTGAAAATGATCAGTAAGGAGAGGGTTAAATCCATCAAATCAAATGAAATGAAATGTTTATTTCAGGTCATTGGCCAATAGTCATAACATGTCTCTGATCAAATTATTCTAACAATTATCCTAATACAGGGATAACATTCTTTTTGTAATCGTTTGTAGCAATGATACTCTGAAAATTTTGTACCATCGGGAAGAATGGGGAGGAGGGGGAGGAGGGGGAGGAGAAGGAGGAGGAGGAGGAGGAGGAGGAGGAGGAGGAAGAGGAGGAGGAGGAGGAAGAGGAGGAGGAGGAAGAGGAGGAGGGGAAGAAGAAGAAGAAGAAGAAGAAGAAGAAGAAGAAGAAGAAGAAGAAGAAGAAGAAGAAGAAGAAGAAGAAGAAGCAGAAGGTCCGGAGGAGGAGGAGGAGGAGGAAGAGGAGGAGTAGGAGGAGGGGCAAGCGGTAATAAGAGGAAAAGAAAACAGGAACTTACTTGTCATGTTAACAGTACCCGTGGAAAACTCCCCGTTATCATGTTCACAGGAATACAATCCTTCATCGTCACATGACCCGTTTTTGACCAATGAAATTAACCTTCTTGTATTGCCAGCCAATGACCTTTGGAGTTCAATATCTCGTGAAACTTTGAGTTCATTTGTACCATCTACTTTGAATATGGCGATGGTCTCTTTTGCTTGAAGATTGCTTTTTGAGGTCTTGTAGAGTGTGACTGTGCTGTAACTTCCTCCGGATAAGGTGCATTCAAGTAACAGATCGCCATCCTCCTGGAACACACTCGGGATAAAAGCGACCTCTGCCAGAAATAGATGTTAAAATTGTTTATGAAAGTTGTAAACATACACATGTGTTAAGCTGAACAAAATGACCAATCGTGATGTTAGATATTTCAAAAGCTGTGAATACTGTTCACTATGTAGGTCACTTTGAGCACATTTTCAATGTGACCAATGACCTCGAGCACTCGGAAAGGGAATATAGATCATGCCCATTAATCCATAGCCATCGGTAATTTATAGCCTGACACTAGAACCCACTAGGACTTAGAGTTTGACGTCATTTTCTAGGTTTTTGCACCGCCTAGTGAGTTGTCGTTAGTAGAGCTCAAGGAAACAAGTGATTCCATTGGTTGAACTATTGAATACAACTCACGATTAGTTTTCTTTTGTGGCCACAGACTTGTCTTTTGACGTCATTTTTTGGTCATGTCAGGCTATAGATAGAACTAAGTTGACGTCATACTCGGCTAGACCGTTTTCGCGTGTCATGTGATCAGAGTGTATACAAGTCAAAACATGATCAGATTTATAATGCTTTTCTCATTTGAACACACTTTTATGATCGTTGGAGAAATATTTCATAATATTTCATCCGCCATTGTTACGATAGTTTAGAACCAGTTGCTAAGTTAATATGCGTCATTACGAGGGAAGTGGCGTCACGACTTTTGAAGGCTATATATTACTCATAAACGTGGATGGCAAAAAAGATTAACAAAGACCCGAATGACATCAATTTCATTCTATCTATAAGCTGTTATAACCATATTCTTTCAATGAATATAACCAACCAACTATAGATAGTATACATTTCGTGTCATTATTAATACTTACCAGCGGCGCTAGGATCAACACATCTGGATTCTGGAGGGCTAAAGGTCAAACCATCTTGACACTCCAGAACTGTAATGACAGGGTCAAGGCCACACTCGATGTACATGCTGGGTTCATAGGGATGTCTCACCAAGGCACCCTGGGATACACCGTTGCAAAGTGATTCTACAAGGAACGTGTATTCAACAAAAGTTAAAGGTCATTGACGAATGATCAGGAAGGAATGGAACCATAATCATAAAATGATATGCGCAAAAATAAATATTAATGAATGCTAACTAAAATAATAAAGAAGATTTATATACCTATATAAACATTTGGAATATAATTAAGTTTGTTTGATTTGTTTGAATGAAGCACGAAGTAAAAAAGATGATAACATCTCGTAATTTGAAGAATATAAACATGAACATTTTTAAACAAGACCTTGACCATAACGTTAAAAATAAACATGATGCGAATGGTCTCCACGAGTCAATTGTTGGTACGGTGGACAAGCATGCTCCCTTAACAACTAGAGCAGTAAAAGTGAGACGTCAAGCACCCTGGTATAATACCGAAATAAAATTGAATGGATTAGCCAGGAGGCGGGCAGAAAGAAAATGGCTCAAGTCCAGAGATGCTGTCGATAAGAAGCGATACATCGCGGCTAGAAATGATGCAACAGCCGTCAATTTCAGGGCCAAAAAGAAATTCTATGAAGAAAGCCTCAAAAACGTGGGACGTTTGAGACAATTCTTTGCCTTGACCAAGGAACTGCTGGGACAACAGACGCAACCAGCTCTCCCATCTTTAATCGATCGTGCAGATCTACCAACTCGCTTTGGTCAATATTTTAAAGAAAAAACGGATACCATCAGGAAAGAACTCTCGTCTGAATCGATCCATACAACATTTGACACGTTTCATGGTGATTCATTAACACATTTTTCAAAGATTACTGAAGCTGACTTATGTGATTGCATTATGTCGTCTCCAACTAAAAGTTGTGATTTAGACCCCTTAAATACTGCCATTTAAAAAAAAAATGCATTGATGTAATTTTAACACCATTTACATGTATTGTTAATAATTCGTTGCAGTCAGGTGCTGTACCAGACATTTACAAAGTTGCTCATGTCAAACCCCTTTTGAAAAAACCTGATCTCGATAAAGAGAACTTAAAAAACTATCGCCCTGTCTCTAATCTTCCTTTTCTCTCTAAGATCTTAGAAAAGCTTGTTTTGAAACAATTACTGTCTCATCTTAAAAATAATTGTCTTGAAGAAAAATTTCAGTCTGCTTATAGGCAACATCATTCGACGGAAACCGCACTTGTTAGGGTTGTTAATGATCTCCTCTCTGTTATAGACAATGGTTCATGTTCTTTGCTGAATTTGCTTGACCTATCGTCTGCTTTTGATACTATTGATCACAATCTTCTTCTCAAACGTCTTGAAATTACTTATGGCTTGTCTGGTGCAGCGCTTGATTGGTTTAGGTCATATTTGTTTAATCGTAAACAGATTATTGCGGTGGATGAATATAGATCGGAGGAAATCTTTCTTGATTGTGGGGTTCCCCAGGGTTCAGTACTTGGACCCGTTCTTTTTGTTTTGTACGTTGGCCCTCTGTCTAAAATCATCAGAAGTTTTGGTCTGTCTTACCATCAATACGCTGATGATACGCAATTGTACTGCGTTTCCAATACGAGAAATTTACAAGAAGTATCAGCCAATAGTAAAAATTGTATCCAAAGTGTTAAGAAATGGATGAATGAGAACAGACTGAAACTGAATGATGATAAGACGGAGGTGCTGTATGTGGGGAACAGGAAGTGGAAAAGTGAAACAGATTTGAAGTTAGGGGAAGCCTCTATAGAAATTGTTGACAAAGTGAAAAACCTTGGCACATTCTTAGACTCTGGACTGTCGATGGAGCATCAGGTTAATAATTTGGTTAGATCTCTCTTTTTCCAACTAAAAAAGATTGCTTCCATTAGACGGTTCATATCTGAGGAGGTGACCAAGCACCTGGTTGTGTCCCTCGTACTATCGAAATTGGATTATTGTAATGCTCTGTTGTTTGGCGTCTCGCAATACAATCTGAAACGTCTTCAGATTGTCCAAAACAGCGCTGCCAGACTAGTATTCATGAAGCGTAGGTGCGACTCTGCCGGACCTCTACTTCATGACCTGCATTGGCTGCCTGTTGGGAAAAGAATTAAATTCAAAGCTTGTGTTTTAGTGTATCGTTGTCTTGAAGGTACTGCCCCTTCCTACCTTTCAGAACTAATTGAAAGATATTCAAAACCCCGCCCCTTACGTTCGGCCAGTGATTCCACAAAACTAGTTGTCCCTCGAATTCGGAAAAATGCTGGAATGAGATCCTTTTCTCATTTCGGACCCTCTATTTGGAACGCCTTACCGCAGAGCATTCGTGAAAAAGAATCTTTGTCTATTTTTAAACGTTCGCTTAAAACATATTTGTTTCGATTTTAGTAGATGGTATGAGAAGCAAGATAGGTTTGGTTTGTGTTGTGTGTTGTGTTGTGTGTGTGTGTGTATGTGTGTGTGTGTGTGTGTGTGCTTGTGTGTGTGAATGAGTATGTTTCAGCCAAAGTAATTTGTAATTTAAGCGCTTAGAGTCTGGTGTCTCGGAGTTATAGCGCTATATAAGTTTTCAGCATTATTATTATTATTATTATTATTATTATTATTATTTCTACAACGTTGTTATCGAGCGTTGCTCTCATCAGGAAGTGAAAGGAGAAAGGAAGAGGAAGTTGGTAGAGAGAGAAACGTTCCAAGAGAGAGAGAGAGAGAGAGAGAAAGAGAAAGAAAGAAAGAAAGAGAAGAAGATATATATATATATATATATATATATATATATATATATATATATATATATATAGAGAGAGAGAGAGAGAGAGAGAGAGAGAGAGAGAGAGGAGAGAAAGAGAGATAGAGAGAGGGAGTGAGAAAGAGAAAGAAATAAAGAAAGAGAGAGATAGATAGATATATAGATAGATAGATAGATAGATAGATAGATAGAGAGAGAGGTAGAGAGAGAGAGAGAGAGAGAGAGAGAGAGAGAGAGAGAGAGAGAGAGAGAGAGAGAGAGAGAGAGAGAGAGAAGATAATTGCCTTGGGAAATCAGACCTGCATATACGGAGAAGTCGGCTATTGTCGTCTTGTCTGTCCATAAATGCAATAAAAATTATTCCTTAATCCTCCCCTCACCTCGCTCTCTATCTTCCTCTCCATTTTCCTTCGCCTTCTCTCCGTCAATTTTGCTTCCGCCCCTCTCTCCCCTCCCCCTTGCTCTCCCTCTCTCTCTCTCTCTCTCCCCTCCCCCCTCTTTCTCTCCCCCCCCCTCTCTCTCTCTGGGAACGTTTCTTTCTCTACCAACTTCCTCTTCCTTTCACTTACTATCTTTCTCTCTCTCTCTCTCTCTCTCTCTCTCTCTCTCTTTCTTTCTCTCTCTCTCATTCTCTCTCTTTCTTTCTCTCTCTCTCTCTCTCTCTCTCTCTCTCTCTCTCTCGGAACGTTTCTTTCTCTACCAACTTCCTCTTCCTTTCACTTACTATCTTTCTCTCTCTCTCTCTCTCCCTCTCTCTCTCTCTCTTTCTTTCTCTCTCTCTCTCTCATTCTCTCTCTTTCTTTCTCTCTCTCTCTCTCTCTCTCTCTCTCTCTCTCTCCCTTTCTCGTTGAACTTTTCTTTTTCTACCATCTTCCTCTACCTTTCTCTCCCTTTCTCGTTCTCTCTCTCTCTCTCTCTCTCTCTCTCTCTCTCTCTCTCTCTCTCTATATATATATATATATATATATATATATATATATATATATCTATCTATCTATCTATCTGTCTCTCTTTCTCTCTCTATCTATCTATCTCTCTCTCTCTTTCTCTCTCTCTCTCTCTCTCTCCCTCCCTCTCTCTCTCTTTCTCTCTGTGTCTCTCTCACTCTATCGTGTGACTCATCAATTATGCATCAAACTTTGATTACCACTCCCCCCCCCCCCCCCCCCTTCCCTTTCTCAGGAGGAATAGAACCAATATAATATATGGGACAACTATCTTAAAGCATTATTGTTAAATAAATAAATAAAATAAAATTCCCTTTATTCATCCCATAGGGGAAATGTGTCTCTAGGGTCCATTCTAAGGGAAGACTGGAATAACGCAGGCGTCAGCCGCAGTGCAGCGCCGCAAATTGAGTTAGGGCGAGATGACTTGCTCAAGGCCACACAGCACAGCGGCGGGTGATCGAACTCGATACCTTTTGGGTACGAAGCAATTACCGTGTCGCTGAGCCACGCTGACCCCTATAATTTTATACCATAGAATATTCATCTTTTTATTTTGGATATACCTGGAATCATAAGAACACGTTTAATGTCGGATTGTCCTGAAGGATCGTCTGTTTCACACTGCAAAGACGTTCCATTCTCAGAAAACTCCATCTTCAAGTCAAAGGTCACGTTTTGGATGACGTAACAGCTCTCCACCGTGACGTTCGTGGTTGTTTCCTTTAGAACGGACGGGGCAGAGATGGCAGTTCCACCAGAAGTTAGTTTGATTCCATCAGAACTAGAAGACAAAATTCCTCGACACGTCACTTGGAAAGGCACGTTTTCAATGACGTACATAGTTGATGACGTCATTGTTACATCAGCCGGAACTGAAATAAGTGATATTAACAACATTATTTTCCTTGAACATTTTATAAGATTTGCAAATATATGTGGCAATGCATGACATAATCAGTAGGAAGGTGAACATTTTAGATTTGCATTTTTTGTTATTGACTTTTATTTTTAGTTTTGTTTTTCATTTTCTGAAAGAATATGCTCCCCAGAGCATTTTAATCTTTATTTGAAGTAAATCGGGTGATTTTTCATGAAGTTATGGTCAGATGTAGGGGAAAAGTCTCCAGCAACTTTTCTCAAATTTCATACTTTTTCAACTTGACTAGCTGTAAAAAATATTTAGAAGGGAAATTAAGCTTAGATATTTCCCGAAGATGTACAAAAAGGGTTGATTTAATCACGTATGACAAGAACTCATTTACGATAAAAACTGACATTCTAACTAAACTTGGCAATATCTCAGTTCAAACCTTTTCACCATCAGACTGATTATGTCGTTCACTGTAATATATTATATGAATCAACGAAACTATCTGATAATCAGCATGGGGAAATATTAGATTTCACGAAATATTCAACAGAAAGGGGGGGGGGGGGTACAAGGAGTCCCTGGCCAACAGCAACATTTAACATTTAGTTTAGAGCCAGTTACTAAGTTACCATGCGTCATTACGAAGGAAGTGACGTTACGACTGTTGAAGCCTATTTAAACGGCGGTTTGGAGTCGAGCCAACTACCTACCCGACTGTTAAGTCACCTCTTCCTGGCCACTTGAGGCCAGGGATGCTCTACAATCAACACCACCCCCCCCCCCCCCCCCCCAAAAAAAAAGTGGTTTCAAACTCTAGTATCTAGATTTTTTTAACAATAACTTATTTGGGATTTTTTTTTACATCCGATAACTCTCTACACCATTGTTTAAATTATAATATTATAAGAAAAATAAAAATGAAAGATGTTAAATTAAATTAAGTGAAAATCTTAGTAACATTGAATCAAGATTGGGCACAATTGGGTAGAAAGTCGTGATGTCACACCTTTTTCTTTTCCGGTTCCAAAATCCTTGCGGAAGTGTGTATTTTACCAGTCCTTCGAGAACTAAACATGGATAGGTTTAATTTTGAATCATAAGGTGGCATAACAATTTTAGTAGCAGAATTTCAAGGCAGATTCTTATGATTACAAGGAATAAAAGAGAGAGGATGGATGATATTCATTGACAACGAGCACTTATTTAAGTTAGGCTAGAAAATACGATGTTATCATGCAGATAGTATTGGTTACCTAAATTCCCCTATCTATGAGTGTACCAGGATTATAAAGTCATATTAAACCAAGACTTTAAAAAAATATTTATCTATTGATTGATTGATTGATTGATTGATTTATTTATTAATTATTTATTTATTTATTTATTTTGTTTTGTATGTACTTGTTTATGAATTTTTATATACCATGAATTAATATACTCATTTTATCTAATATCGATTATGTTTTATTCCTATTTTTTTATTCAAATATATAACTAAAAGTATCTTTTTTCATGTTTTTTTTGTTTGTTTTGTTTTAAAGCCAATAACATTAAGGTCAATATCCCTATGCCTATGTTTAATGTGTATGTATATATAAGAAGAAGATAAAACTAGACTGGCAAAGTGACGACAAACATTGGATGTCTCTCATTCCTGAGGTTAATAAAAAAAATAAAGATGTCATCGGTCTGAAAACAAAAGATCAGTTGGACTAGGTATGTATCCAGTCCTCTGAAGGACTGGTTTCACACTTCCAATGATATTGGAACCAGTATTGGAACCCGAATTACTACAGCAGCTGCATTGGCTGCCAGTGGACCAGCGGATTAAATAAAAGTCTTCAACTATCGTTTTCAAATGCCTGGAGGGCTCGTCACCAGCATATCTCTCAAACCTCGTTGAAAGGTATAACCCACAGCGATCGCTTCGATCAACGATTAACCTCAAATTGAAAACACCCCACTGTCGAGTGAAGGCTGGTGAACGCGCCTTTCAGCATTCTGGTCCAAGGTTGTGGAATTTACTACCACTAGAGATACGTTCTTCGCCTTCACTAGAGGAATTCAAGCGTCAATTGAAGACATTCTTTTTCCGACAGGCTTTCTTTTGATTATGTGTATAATTAGCGTTGTTCGTGTACTGTGTTAGGGCTTAATGATTAAGTTAATATATGTTATGCGCCCAGAGCCCTCCTGATGAAGGGATGTTTGGCGCATTATAAATCTATACCATTATTATTATTTTATTATTATTATTTATTTTGACATCACACTTTGTTCCTTGTGTTACACGATGTCAGTCGTGTCATGACTTACGTTCGAGTTCGACAGGGACCTTGTGTTTCTGGTAAGGATCGTCCATGACCTCGCACTGGTACTCTAAGGAGGCGTCTAGACACGTTGTGTTGACGATGGTGGTCACGTACAGGATGTCTCCGTCACTGTTGTTGGTTACTGATGTCGTGAACAACTGTTGGATGGATGATTAGCATTATCATTATCAAAAAATAATATTTAAAAAATGAGCTTTTATATAGGGCAATATCCGCTAAACGTGCTCAAAGCGCTTTACAAGGGGTCCCTGGTCAACAGCAACATTTAACATGTAGGACGGGACACAAACCCTGTTAGGCGATATTACAATTTTTCGGACAAAGACAACGCTGTTAACGGCCAGGTACTCATTTTACATCTGAGTACGGTGAGAGAATGTGAGTAAAGAGCCTTCTCCAAGGACTCAACTATGCGCCGAGCGAGGCTCGAACCCAGGACCTTCCAATCCGAAAGAGACTGTCATACCACTAGACCACATAGCCGCACTTTCATTAGCATTATCATTATCATTATCAAAAAAACCGTTAGCATGAACGTTCAAAATAGAGCGGCGAGAGTAGCTGACCCTCTCTAAGGGCTACTAACCCACACCGGTTATCTAAGTGTCTGTTCAGATACTTAAGGATGTGCCTGGTGTGCTCTGTAGGCATAGGGCTATCCCACAACGGAGACTGACTCCGACGACCAGGCACTGCCGTCCTGTTCTCTGCCGTCTTATCTGGACATAAAGACGTCGGGCACGGACAAAATACTAAGAATAAAGAGAAGAGGTGCTAGACCTACCCGTACCAAGCTCGTTTTGTTTTTGTTTTGTTTTTAAGGGTTTTACGGCGCTTGCAACACATTAAGGTCATATCAGCGCCAGTAAAAAGGAAGAAAATGGGATAGTAAATAGTTCTAGAATTACAATTAAAGCACAAAAGAAAAGGTAAGACAAAGGGGAATTGGTTCAAATAGGGAACAGTTGTAGATTCCAAGAGCACACTGTCAAAGTACATAGTTTGAGATCACCTAAAAATCTCATCAAGACACAAGCACAGATCCCAACTAAGAGGAATACACTCAAATGTTTACCAATCCTATAATATAATATGTAAACTAAACATAATACAATGCATAACAGAGAGATGATTTACAAGGAAAAAAATATCATCTCCCAAAACTATAACTATACATTCGACTATATCCCTCCCAGCTAAGGAACTCCGGCAAGGATCAGGACAAAACGAAGTAATCTCATTCCAAGACAATGACAGGAAACAATTGAAAAGCAGGTACAGGCTCGAAAATAAACATAAAAACGCTGAGGACGTCGGGTGCTTGGTATGATGGGTAGGTCTAGCGGCTCTTCTCTCTATTCTTGGTGCCCAACGTCTTTATCCGGAAGACGGTGGAGGACGGGCAGTGCCGGATCGTCGGAGTCAGTCTCCGGTGTGGGATAGCCCTATGCCTACAGAGCACACCTGGCCCATCCTTAAGTATCTCAATAGACACTTAGATAACCACGCCTTTCGAACATAATCTAAACAATGGGTACGATCTATAGATAGTATGCGCTTGGCCAAGGAGTTCACAACATTGCCATCCGGAAGTATAACGGACAAACACACAAAACTGTGTGTATCCATGAACGTTTATAGTCTGGTTAATACAGTTCAGTGAGCATTACTCATAAACGCGGATGGCAAAAAACAATTTCAAAAACCTGAGTGACGTCATCTTCGAACTATCTATAGATAGTATGCAGATGACGTCACTCAGGCCTTTGTTATTGTTTTTGCCATCCGCGTTTGTGAGTTGTTCTCACTAAACTGTATTAACCAGACTATAAAAGTTCATGGTTACACAGAGTTTGTGTGTTGGTCCGTTATACTTCCGGATGGCAATGTTGTGAACTCCTTGGCCAAGCGCATTCAATCTATATTAACTTTCCATGTGCGCGAGGTCATTGGTCACATTGTAAAATATGCTCAAAGTGACCCACTTGGTGAAAAGTGTTCACAACTTTTTAAATATCTAACAACACGATTGGTCATTTGATTCAGCTTGACACTTGAGTATGTTTATAACATTTGCAAACAAAGCAGCGTGTTTACATTTGTTAAGAAATATCCAATCGTTGGAGAGCAACAATGCATGTGATTGATGACCTGGTTGGACGAAAACATGAATATAGATCGGTCCCATTACAGTGGTTGGTAAACATAGCAAACTACACAGGTTTTACTAAAAAAAAAAAAAATTCCCTATATTCATACCATTGGATATGTGTCTTTCGTGTCTATTCCAAGGGAAGACTGGAATCACCCAGGCGTCAGCCCAGAGCAGCGCCCCAAACTGAGCTAGGGCGAGGTGACTTGCTCAAGGCCACCAAATATCGATGGTATGTATCTAAGTAAAATACCAACTGTTCTACGGTTTAATGAATAAAACTAACACAGAAAACGATGTGTAAACTTAAACGTTTATGATATGATCCAGAAATTCGTGTGACGACCAGTCACCCTTTTGGCGGTATGAAAACAATAACAATGATCAGAGAAATATCGAATTCATTCGTTTTATTTATTGTTTATAAACAACCAACTATGTTTGTCCGAGGACATGTGAATGTGTGTGTCACAAAGTCTATGTTTTGATTGGTCAAAAATCTACCGGTGAATTGGTTGGTTTCCTGTTAAGGAGAGAGCGGAATTCACAATTTCCACAATGGTGTTCAAATGTCTTATTGGTATAGCGCCATCTTTATCTCTCTGGGCTTCATAAATTATATTCAACTTAGACCCCTTCGGACTCAAAATGAACGGCTGTTTATGTTTCCATATTATATAAACTAACTCCGGCTGAAAAATCTCACTGTCGGGGTTCTAAAAATGTGAAAGAAATTAGATAAATATATCAAAGACCCCCCCCCCCCCTCCCCACCCTGAGCTTAGTCATCTTAGGAAAATATTGAAACATTCCTGATCAGAAAGGCTTTCGAGTAAATAGTAATACTCGTTGTTTTGTGCTACCTTTTGTCTTTGTATTTGTTATAATAATAATAATAATAATAATAATAATAATAATAATAATAATAATAATAATAATAAAATAATGAAATAATAATAATATAATAATAATAATAATAATAATAATAATATAATAATAAAATATATAATAATAATATAATAAATAATAATAATAATAATAATATAATAATAATAATATAATAATAATAATAATAATAATAATAATAATAATAATAATAATAATATTAATATTAATAATAGTAATAATAATAATAATAATGTAATTTATTAATATATCACTTGTCCCATACAATATAGCTCTAGGCGCACAGTATACATGGCATGCAATGTATATACACAATTTAAAAAATATATATGCGATTTACCCCTGGAAAGAAAGGTCCGTGCTGAATTCCTCCAGACAGGAAAGCTGCGATGCCAATTTCATACCCAATGTCAAGGTCGACTCCCTTCATGATGACTGCGTTGATGGATTCGTTGTGCGTCCAACGACACGTGAAATTGGTGGGGGAGAAGATCGTTGCCTTGGTTACGTTGGTCACCATGTCTAAAATATTTTGCGAAGAAAATTTTATAGATAATGCACTTGGCTAAGAATCTCAAAACATTGCCATCCGGAAGTATAACGGACCAACACACAAAACTGTGTGTATCAATGAACGTTTATAGTCGGGTTAATACAGTTAAGTGAGCATTACTCATAAACGCGAATGGGAAAAAAACAATAACAAAGACCTTAGTGACGTCATCTTCGAACTATCTATAGATAGAACGAAGTTGACGTCATCCAGGTCTTTGTTATTGTTTTTTGCCATCCGCGTTTATGAGTAATTCCAGTGGCGTGGCGTGGTTACAGAATAAAGTGGTGCCAGAATCAGAAGAAAATGACTTAAAACATGTTATATTTGTAAATACGAAAGAAAGAAAATAAATGAAAGAAAAGACTTACTCAAATAAATAAGAGGCGGTATATACATTTTCTCAGTTTTTTAAAATTATTTTTTAAAATGATGTAATCCACTTTTTAAAAGATGGATGTGGTGCCAGGCACCAAATCAACCAATATAGCCACGCCCCTGAATAATTCTCACCAAGCTGTATTAACCAGACTATAAAAGTTCATGGTTAAACAGATTTTGTGTGTTCGTCCGTTATACTTCTGGATGGCGATGTAGTGAACTTCTTAACCAAGCGCATACTACCTATAGATAAGAAAAGTAGTAAATGTGCGTCTATGTGGTCTTGTGGTATGAGACCCGCTTTCGGATCGGAAAGTCATGGGTTCGAGCCTCGCTCGGCGAATGATTGAGTCCTTGGTGACCGTCAACAACTTAAACGATTGGAATATCGTCTAACAGGCGCCATGATCGTTCTACATGTTACGTGTTGCTGTTGGTCAGAAACCCTTTGTAAAGCGCTTTGAGCACGTTTAGTGGATATTGCGCTATGTATAAAAAATCTCAAGTTTCAAGAACTGTAAATAAATGCAAGGAGCTCTTAGGAGATGGAGTAACACGATGCCTGCCATGGACATCAAGTTAATGATATTGTATCTAAAAATAGACAATTTTCTAGATGCCTTTTTTGTTTTTTTGTTAATCTTTTCAGGAAAAGGTGTTTAAAGATTTTTGAGTTTTGGGCGACGTTTACATATAATATACAGGTCTGACACCCTAACCCACTTATGGGCCTAGTGTAACAATTGTTGTAATGGAAAACATTTTGCGTCCATTTTTGAGATCTCCATTGCAACAACGGGTCCATAAGGAATTGGGTTATCAGACCTGAAAATAAGTGCACGTCGGGTTTTTTAATATTTTTTTGGCATTTGAAAGAGAAAGAAAATCTTCAGAAATGTGGTTTTGATGGAATACGTCTTCAAAGATTACTAGCGTCATTACAACATTAAAAGCGCCCTCGCAAAATAAATAATAATAAAAAATAAAATTTGAATGAGTGAAGTGCAAAATTTCATTTTTCATCTGAAACTCCCAAACACGTTCTTATTAGCCAGTTTTCAAAACTGCTTCAAGAGTTGTAGAGCATTGGTGATGAAAATAATGGTGATGATGATGATGAGGATGATGATGATGATGATGATGATGATGGTGATGATGATGATGATGATGATGATGATGATGATGATGATGATGTGATGATATTGATAAAGATAATATTTAAGGTAATGATGGTGATATTGATGATGATGATGATGATGATGATGATGATGATGATGATGATGATGTGATGATATTGATAAAGATAATATTTAAGGTAATGATGGTGATATTGATGATGATGATGATGATGATGATGATGATGATGATGATGATGATGATGATGATGATGATGATGATGATGATGATGATGATGATGATGATGATGATGATGATGATGATGATAAAATGCTTACATATTGGTGGTGGAATAGTGGTGGTGCTTTCTGTTGTGGTTGTTGTAGGAGTCGTTGTAGTAATGGTAGTTGTGGTAGGTATTGATGTTGTTGTTGTAGTTTGAGTAGTGGTTGGAAGTGGTGTAGTGGTAGTCGTAGGTTGTGTCGTCGTTGCAGCTGTAGTAGTAGTTGTTGCTGTTGTTGTTGTTGTTGTTGTGGTGGTAGGTGATGGCGTTGTGGTCGCTACAGACGTCGTAGTTGAAGGTGTGGTTGTAGTTGGTAAAGGTGTGGTGGTGGTGGGTGTCTCTGTTGTAGTAGTTGTAGTAGT
>NC_088369.1:4334422-4346922 GCF_034508935.2 Berghia stephanieae
TACGTTATACTTCCGGGTGGCAATGTTATGAGCTTCTTAGCTAAGCGCATACTATCAATAGCCTGACACTGGCCATAAAATGACGTTAAAATGCCAGTCTTTTGCCACAAAAGAAAACAAATCGTGAGTTGTATTCAATAGTTCAACCAATGGGACCACTTGTTTCCATGAGCACTAATAACGACACCTCACTAGGCGTTGGAAAAACAAAATAATGACGTCAAAATCACAGTCTTTTTGGGTTTTGGTATTATCAGGCTATAACTTAACGATGGCTACGGTTTAATCAGGCGTGTACATATATGCATGTCTGACATCCGATGAAGCCACTTATGGGCCTAATTCAACATTGTTGTAATGGAAAATATTTTGGTCATTTTTAAAAATTAGAGATTTCAATTACAACAATGAGCCCATAAGGAATTCGGTTATCAGACCTGCTAATAATAGCACGTAGGTAGAACCGCTCTTAAAATTTTATTAAATTACATCCTCACAAACTGCTTGAATAAATATGAAAAAAAACCCACATACACACTAATAAATCCTGAAATTTGACGTAAAATTACACTCTTTATCTATCTATCTGTCTATCTATCTATCTATCTTTCTATCTATCTTTTTATCTATCTATCTATCTATCTATCTATCTATCTATCTATCTATCTATCTATCTATCTATCTATCTATCTATCTATCTATCTATCTATCTATCTATCTATCTATCTATCTATCTATCTATCTATCTATCTATCTATCTATCTATCTATCTATCTATCTATCTATCTATCTATCTATCTATCTATCTATCTATCTATCTATCTATCTATCTATCTATCTATCTATCTATCTATCTATCTATCTATCTATCTATCTATCTATCTATCTATCTATCTATCTATATCTATCTATCTATCTATCTATCTATCTATCTATCTATCTATCTATCTATCTATCTATCTATCTATCTATCTATCTATCTATCTATCTATCTATCTTCTATCTATCTATTCATCATCTATCTAATCTATCTATCTAGATCTATCTATCGATCTATCTATCTATCGATCTATCTATCTATCTATCTATCTATCTATCTATCTCTCTATCTATCTATCTATCTATCTATCTATCTATCGATCTATCGATCTATCGATCTATCGATCTATCTATCTATCTATCTATCTATCTATCTATCTATCTATCTATCTATCTATCTATCTATCTTACACTTTCATCTCTTTGGACACAATTTCATCAGTTCAAATAAATGAAAATCACAAACTGATTGAAAGAAAAGTTGAAATTTCACAAAAAGATAATGAAATGTGACGTATAACACATTTTTTATCATTCCTATAATATTATTATGGTATCTACACCCACTATAGTTATCGAATTCATTTCACAACATTGTTACAAACACACACATCAAAACGCACAGTATTAGTAATGTAATAAAACCATTGACCCACCCATCCACATAGCCTACCTACCTAACCTAACCCAACTATCTGTTTTACCTCATAATACAGACTAACTATGCTTAGCCCCTGACAAAACGCTTTCTTTTTCAGCTCATTTTAGCTACAAAAACTTACAGCAGTAATGTAATAAAAACCCATTGGTCAACCCAATGGCCTGCGTAACCTAGCTATACTGACTGACGCAAAGGTGAAAATAGAAAAGGCTGTGGGTGAGAACAGTACAGACAAAGGACGTTTCGTGTACAAAAAGGAAAAGAAAGTAACCCCCCCCCCCCCAAAAAAAAAAAAAAAAAAAAAAAACACAAAAAAAAAACAAAAAAAAAACAACAACAACAAATCAACTGAACAGACAAACAATCGTTGAAAACAAATAAAATATATTTTATTTTATTTGTTTTCAACGTTCCGTCTTTTATTGTTTTGCTGACTAAAGGTTTGTACCCGAACCGTCCATTATCTGTACTGTTCCCATCCGAAGCCTTTTCAATTTCACCTTTTCATTAGTATTTTCACGATCCCAGGTTTCAAGCAGCCCCCACCGCTCTCTACAAACCTCACTATCTGATTTTCCTCATAATAATATATTACTATGTTTATCTCTGACAAAACGCTTTCTTATTCTTCTCATTTTAGCTACAAAACTATTTAAATTGCGCTTTTCTTTTAAACTGAGATTTTATATAGCGCAATATCCACTAAACGTGCTCAAAGCGCTTTACAAGGGTCTCTGGCCAACAGCAAAACTTAACATTTAGGGTGGGATATGAAGACGGTATTATCTCGGAACGAACCAGATGCTTAATAGCCGAATTAAATGTTAAACTGGTCATAAATATAACTTGTTGGCATTAGCATCCTAAAATATGGTATCTATTCTTCTCAATAAAACATACAAACTCAACACAAGTCTGATATTTCTGGCTATAAATTCATTTTTTTCAACATCTTAACCATCCCGACTTAATACCGTTTTGAGGCGAAGGGTCACAATTGTGATGCAAAAAGAATGAGAAAATGTTGGTTGCACCGGAAGGACTGAAATCATTAATCAGTGGTTGGCAAAGAGAGGGTTAATATTTATTAGTTTTAAAAATCAGATTGACGTGTACATAAAAGCAGGTCTGACATCCGAATCCACTTATGGGCCTAATTTAACATTGGGTTATCGGACCTGCAAATGAGTGCACGTTGCATCAGGCTTGTCCTAATATAGTACCATTTTGAGATGGCTAGTTGCATTTATAATCGAAGGTAGTTAAGATAGTGTCTATATTATGTTAATTGACAATGGGTCAATATGTTTATTAAGTGTGTCATTTCATTTCCTTACTGTGCTTGCCGCCGTGGTGTGCTGTATGACAAGACTCATGTCGGATAGGCATACCTGTCTAGTGTGTTATGGGGTTAAACTATCTTTGATGATGATGATGATGATGATGACGATGATGATGACGATGATGATGATGATGATGATGATGATGATGATGATGATGATGATGATGATGATGATGATAATAGTTTTACTATCACTACTACTACTACTACTACTACTACTACTACTACTACTACTACTACTACTACTACTACTACTACTACTACTACTTCTACGACGACGACTACTACGACTACTACTACTACTACTACTACTACTACTACTACTACTACTACTAACTACTACTACTACTACTACTACTACTACTACTACTACTACTACTACATACGACGACGACTACTACTACTACTACTACTTCTACTACTACTACTACTACTACTACTACTACTACTACTACTACTACTACTACTACTATAATATAATAATAATAATAATAATAATAATAATAATAATAATAATAATAATAATAATAATAATAATAATAATAATAATAATAATAATAATAATAAGTTATTTATATAGCGCTCAACTTCCAAATAAGTACTTCGTGGAGCTTTACAATATGAATTGTCATTCTAACATTAATTCTTTGACATTAAAATAAAACAACATAATATGAAGAAACAAACACACACACATATGTGACCCCTCGCCTCAAAACGGTATTAAGTCGGGATGGTTAAGATGCTGAAAATTGAATTTTTAACCAAAAATATCAGACTTGGGTTGAGTTTAGATGTTTGATTGAGGAGAATGAATATCATATTTCAGGGTACCAGGACCAATGAATCGAAATTTTGACCAGCTTAGCTTTCATTTTGACTTTTGAGTATCTGGTTCATCCCGACATAATACCGTTTTGAGACGATGGGTCACATATGCACACAAACTCAATCACAAATACATTTACATTCAACCACGAACAAACAGACACATAATTACATCAATGTTACTCACTAACAGTAGTATAATTTATTCTAACGAAAGACGATTTGAATAGATTAATTACAATTTTAAAAAAATAATTCAGATATACAGTGGACATTGTCAGTCTGAAATTAAGGTAAAAACTGGAATAAAATAAACTTAAAATTAAAATTAGATTAATGGCGTATTCTGTGAACGAAACCTTTCGGAAGCTCTGGAAAAAAAGTTCTGTCTTAAGTTGTTGTTTTTTTTTTGTTTTTTTGAAAGACTGACTATCCCGAAATTGTTGTACACCTTGGGAGAGAGCATTCCACAAGATGGGGCCACTTACAGAAAAAGACTTATTACTTAGAGATAATCTGGTTCTTGGGATGATCTTAGTGGCCGTATAGGGAATGAGATTAGCGGAAGAGTAGCGTCCCTTGATTGGACGTCACCTTACAGAGAGAACGTCCATTTGGTTTTGAAGTGTCTCAAGCCGCTTTCACCGGAAGCGAGGACGAGAGACGCATGCGCATGCACAACCAACATGACGTTCTCTCTCTAATAACTTTTCCGCCGATGACGTCACAGACTATGGGTGACGTCCAATCAAGGGACGCTACTCTTCCGCTAATCTCATTCCCTATAGGATTATAATGTTGACATAAATCCATGAGTTACACTGGAGATTTATTTTTTTTATGCATTTATGATCTATATTACAAGTTTTAACAATAATCCTTTCACTGACTGGCAACCAATTGAGATTATATAGATAGTATGCGCTTGGCTAAGAAGCTCATAACATTGCCATCCGGAATTATAACGGACCAACGCACAAAATTGTGTGTATCCATGAACGTTTATAGTTGGGTTAATACAGTTCAGTGAGCATTACTCATAAACGCGGATGGCAATTACCAATAACGAAGACCTGAGTGACATCATCTGCATACTATCTATAGAATTTTTTTTTGTAGGGCCATTGAATTTTTAAATCAATCTTGCGGCTCTGTTTTGATATTTTGCAAACGTTCTATAATTTTGGCAGGCGCACCTAAAAGCAATGATTTACAGCAGTCATACCTGCCGGTTACCAAAGCATAAACTATAATTTGTGTAGTGCACTCATCAAGAAGATGTCAAATTTTACCAATATTTCTTAAATGATAAAAGCACGATTGGCATGTTTATGTTGTGATTCTGCATTGAAGCATCGGAATCAAAGAATGAGCCAAGGTTTCTTATAGTTGCAGTTTGCTCTATCTTCAAATTTGAGTCGCCTATGTCAAAACTATCAAGATTTATTTTTTTTTGCTTTGTTTATTGGCGTCAATCAATAAAAGTTCTATCTTAGAATCATTATTATTTAACATCCACGTCTTGATTGCTAAGCAACAATTTTCAATATGTATTTTCACTGTTTGTTCTTGTCCTGGATGAAAAGCGGAATATAGTTGCGTGGCATCGGCGTATAAATGGTAGTTAATTAACCAGTTGATTTTTGACCAATCGAAACATGGAATTTGTGACACACCCTCACAAGTGCTCGGACAAACATGGTTGGTTGTCTATAAACATTAAAACGTGAATGAGATCGACCTCTCTCTCTGGTCATTATTATTGTTTTTATACCGCCAAATGGGTGACTAGTTATCACATGATGTTCTCGATCAGATTATGAATGTTTAAATTTACACAAAGTTTTCTGTGTCATTCTATTGACCAAGCGGTAGAACAGTGGGTATTTTACTTAAACACACACCATCGGTAGTAAAACCTGTGTTGTTTGCTACGTTTACTAATCAACGTCATTGTTTACATTATGACGATTGTCCGAGAGGCGTGGTTATCTACCTGACTATACTGAATGACTCTATGTTGTACGTCAATGGTGCAGTATAGAGATAAAACAGGAGTGGTCCCAAAACAGAGCCATGAGGAAAACACCACAATGAAGTTGATGGGGTTCTGATATAATTTGTCCATTAGGCGAGTCGATTTGAACGGATGTGTTCTATTTTTAAGGTAAGTCGAAATCCATCTCAAAGGAAACCCATTCATTCCAAAATGTTTCTGTAGTCGCTGAATTATTTGTTTTGATCGATTGTGTCGAAGGCCGCACTGAATTCTAGCAACACCAACAACATACATTTACCCTGGTTCATAGAAATGATTATGTCACTGTAGACATGTAACAGAGTGGTTTCTGTGCTGTGTCCAGTACGATATGCCGATAGGAAAACTGGCAGCATATGATGCGTCGTCAGAAAGTCATTCAATCTTTTTGCAACTTTAGTCAGATTTTGTATTAATGGCGTGTGTTTTTCTGGTTTTTCTCAGCTGTCCCTCTATCAAACGTTGTAAAGATTTGTGTTAACCTCTGAATCAATTTGTCTTAACTGAATCTAGATTTTGGACCGTGCTGATGACATCAAAAAAGTTTTCTTCTTTAAGACCAATAAAAAAACTACTTTAAAACCGCTCTCATAAAATTCGAGATTTTACAATGTAAAAAATGTAAACATGTTACGCACCACAAAATATGAATGAATTCATCGTTTTTCCAAAAAAATCTCGTGGTGACACGTAGTGATTATGAGTTCACGTCAAACTTGTTTACGAATAAGCGAAATTATCATTTCATATAGATAGAATGCGCTTGGCCAAGGAGTTCACAACATTGCCATCCGGAAGTATAACAAACCAACACACAAACTCTGTGTAACCATGAACTTTTATAGTCTGGTTAATACAGTTTAGTGAGAACAACTCACAAACGCGGATGGCAAAAACAATAACAAAGGCCTGAGTGACGTCATCTGCATACTATCTATAGATAGTTCGAAGATGACGTCACACAGGACTTTGTTGTTGTTTTTTTTGCCATCCGTGTTTATGAGTAATGCTCATTGAACTGTATTAACCCGACTATAAACGTTCATGGATACACACCGTTTTGTGTGTTGGTCCGTTATACTTCCGGATGGCAATGTTATGAGCTTCTTAGCCAAGCGCATACTATTTATAGATAGTATGCAGATGACGTCACTCAGGCCTTTGTTATTGTTTTTGCCATCCGCGTTTGTGAGTTGTTCTCACTAAACTGTATTAACCAGACTATAAAAGTTCATGGTTACACAGAGTTTGTGTGTTGATCCGTTATACTTCCGGATGGCAATGTTGTGAACTCCTTGGCCAAGCGCATTCTATCTATAGATAGTATGCACTTGTCTAAGAAGTTCACAACATTGCCATCCGGAAGTAAAACTGGTCAACATACAAAACTGTGTGTAACATTGAAGGTTTATAGTCTGGTTAATACAGTTTAGTGAGAAGTACTCATAAACGCGGATGGCAAAAAAACAAAAACAAAGAAATGAGTGACATGAGAAGATGTCATCTTCGAACTATCTATTGTTTTACAATTAATGAAAAAAAATTTTTTTTTGATTAAAAAAAATTGATTCAGAGGTTCATACAAACATTTGCAACTGTGCATTGCGGGACAGCTGAGAAAAAGATAAAAAAAACGGGCCACTTATTAACCCTCTCCTTACCAGCCACTTTCAGGATTTTCCCCAAAATTTCACACCCAACTGACAAAAAAATGTTATCACTCAAATAATAGCAGTAAGTTCTTTCCATAAATAATTTCTTTAGAAAAAACATGCTCTATAACACACTGTTCATTTTCTTTAAATTTTATGATGTACAAAAGAAATTCGAATAAGAAAAATGTTGGTTGTATCGTAACGAATGTGACGAGTTTCTAGTTGGGAAGGAGAGGGTTAAAATCTGACTCTAGATAATATATCTAGTTTTTTGATGAGTTTGGAAATGAAGTGCGTGCAGGTTGGAAATTGGTCGGAAATTTCCGATGTTATTTGGGTTCCAGTGACGATTTCTTGAACAAAGGCCGTATACTATGGCATGTTTTAATCCGCCTGAAAATCGCCATTTCTTTAGACTTGCGTTGCCAATTTGACATGGCTGATTGCGTGAGTCAATCAGCAGCCTTGGCGGAACGACAACGAGATCTCACGTTTTATTTGGGGAATGTGTAAATAGCACACGCACCTCCTCCTCGGAAAAAGCAACAAAGTATGATAATGGTTTGTTGTTGCTTTGATTATCTTATCTTATCTTATCATATCTTATCTTACTAAAGGCTTTACTAGTAATTATCCTTTAAATGCCTTATAAAAATAGTTTATAATTACAGAATCTCATATAGCTTGTATTGTATCATTCACAGACAGTTTTACACAACTTTGAATGTAAGGGAAAATGTAACAATACGGTAATGTAAAATCGAAATATACTATCATAGAATACTGGTAATTGATTGAAAATTGGTCATGATCGAATGAACCATAAATGTACAAAGTTCATCTCTAGTGTCTCATTCATCCTGTTTTGTTGATAAAGGGGAAACCCGAAACGCTCATTTGATATGTTTTTGTAATTAAATTGAAGCTAACATTCAATTTCACATTATTATCTATAAAAATAACAAACAAGAATACTGGGGATGTAGGAGCTTTCGGAAGGCCTCCACCGCTTTACGCTTCTTGACTATCGAGGTCATAACAAATCCTTGCAACTGTGTCTACATTGAAAGTTGAAAACGTTTCAGTCAGTTGTTGCAGACAGCAGCTTGACGTGGGTAATTTTGATACCGATGGCTCAGTTCTTATCATACCGTGGATTGATTAGAACATTCGGGAGGCCTTCCGAAAGCTCCTACATCCTCAGTTAGTATTCTTGTTCTAGTAGGAGGTTTGGGTGGGGGAAAACTTTTTTTATATTGTTCTAGTAGGGAGTTTGGGAGGGAGGAGACTTTAAAAAAAAAAAAAAGTTTCCCCCCTCCCAAACCCCCTACCATAACATTATATAAAAACAAGAATACTGGGGGATGTTGGAGCTTTCGGAAGGCCTCCACCGCTTTGCGAGGTCATGACATATCCTTGCAACTTTGTCTACAAATAAAGTTGAAAACGTTTCAGTCAAATGTTGCGGACAGCTTGACGTGGGTAATTTTGATACCGATGATCAGTTCTTATCGTACAATGGATTGTTTAGAACATTCCTTCTGAATCTTTTTTTTTGTGTGTGTGTTTGTTATGGCATTTCTCACGTGGTTTTGTTTACATTCCGAAATTAATGTTGTTATGGAAATCGTTTTAAAAAATGAAGCAAAATATAGTCCATTACAACAATGTTAAACTAGGCCCATAATAATTGCGTTCGGATGTCATTCATGCATATATTTACACTTCGTTATTTTGCCCATAAATGCGTCCGGTTATCAGACATGCAAACATATAGGCTACACGTTGGTCACGAATAATAATCTTGATGTAGTTTGTGAGAGTAGGGCAATATTCCGTATAGATGCTGTGCGCTTGGAAAAGAAGCTCACACCATTGCCATCCGGAAGTAAAACGGACCAACACACAAAAACATGTGTAACATTAAAGGTTTGTATAGTCTTGTTCAAGAACATTGAAGCTTTTGAAATGTGGTGCTTGAGAAGGATGCAGAGAATATCGTATACTGCACACAAAACGAACGAAGAAGTGCTAAAACAAACATACCAACAAAGGAAACTAATGCCCTTAATAGTGGATCGACAACTATCCTTTTTCGGACACATAGTAAGGAAAGATAAGAATGAATACCTGGCAAGTTGTGGAAAAATACCTGGTAAACGCGCCCGGGGGAGACAAAGAAAAACACTCATAGACCAACTGAAGGGCTTCACCAGCCTAACAATCCAAGAGCTGTTTGAAAAGGCAAGAGACAGGGAGGAATGGAGAGAGATAATTCATGCAGTATCCGAAGCCTGGACCAGGCATGGAACCTAGAAGAAGATAGTCTTGTTTATACCGTTTAGTAAGGATAACTTATAAACGCGGATGGCAAAAAACAACAACAAAGACCTGAGTGACGCCAACTTCATTCTATCTATAGAAGGAACGAAATTGACGTCACACAGCTTTTCGTCATTATTTTTTAACCAGCCATTTTTATGAGCAGTTCTCATTAAATTGTTACCATAATCAGATGGTAGGCGTTTAAAGTTACACATAGTTTTGTATGTTGGTAACGTTATAGAAAGTATGAAGTTGGTGTCACTCAGGTCTTCGTTCTTGCTTTTTGCCATCCGCGTTTATGAGTAATTCTCACTAAACTGTGTTAACCAGCTATAATTAAACGTTCAAGGTTACACATAGTTTTGTGTGCTGGTCCGTTATACTTCCGTGTGGCAATGTTGTGAGTTTCTTAGCTAAACGAATGCTATCGAAAACCAACTTGCGGATGGTTAGGTATTTGTGACCCTTCGCCTCGAAACGGTATTAAGTCGGGTTGGTTAAGATGTTGAAAAATGCATTTATAGCCAGAAATATCAGACTTGTGTTGAGTTCGTATGTTTTATTGAGGAGAATGGATACCATAGTTTAGGGTGCTAATGCCAACAATTTATATTTTTGACCAGTTTAACATTTAATTCGGCTATTAAGCATCTGGTTCGTCCCGACATAACACAGTTTTGAGACGATGGGTCACATTTTGCCTAAGCGCTCAGCATCGATATATATATATTATTTTGATGTCAATCCAGCACGCACAAATTACATTGTCATTGTCATGATAAAAGTCATGACGGTGAAATATCTAGATAGGCGTGATAATGAGAAGTATCGCCTCAGGACATGACTGACTGACCACAAAATGCGAAAACTGGACGCTAACTGGACAAGAGAGGGAACGCAGTTGTCTTTGTTGTTTTTTTTTTGTTTTGTTTCTTTTTTAAATTTTATTTTTTACCTTTTTTACTAATCCAACTCATTCAGTAAGAAGTTTGTCCAATAAAGTGCGCAATTTAAAAGTTGTCATGAACATTTTTTTAAAGAAAATATTATGATCGTTAATTGAACGTCTCGAAAGCAAAAAAAAAAAAAAAAAACCCCAAAAAAACAAAAAAAAAAAAAAAAAAAAAAAAAAAAAAAACAACAAAAAAAAAACCAAAAAAAAAAACAAAAAACAAAAACAAAATTGAAATGTCTTACAATTCTTATCGTAAAAATAATACTTCAACCTGGCCGACGTGTTCTTATTCGCAGGTCTTATGGCCCAAATTTTTATGGTCTCATTGATGTGATGGAAATAGTCTTAACCCTCTCCTTACCACCTACAGCAAAATCTTCACATTTGTTACGACACAATATACATTTGTTCTTATTCAGATTTATTTTGTACATCACAATGATCTTTGTTTAATTAATCCGAAATATCAACATTAATTTACATTTGTTAATTGAACTGGTGGTTACATCCAACGGTATAATTCTTTCCTGTTATAATCT
Organism: Berghia stephanieae; assembly: GCF_034508935.2. Lineage (NCBI taxonomy): Eukaryota > Metazoa > Mollusca > Gastropoda > Nudibranchia > Aeolidiidae > Berghia > Berghia stephanieae. Next base: position 4,345,585 of record NC_088369.1, read on the forward strand.
TTTAACTCTTTCCTTACCGATATTTTTCAGTATTTCCCCAAAAATGACAGGCTTACCCAGCAGAAAAAATGATTTTTTAAAACTCAAACAAGCTCTTTACAACTAGATATATGTTCTTATTTATCAAACAAAGATCATTCTTCAATGTTTGTGATGCACAAAATAAATATGGATAAGAAAAAGGTATATTGTGTTGTAACAAATGTGATGATTTTGATGTAGGTGGTAAGGAGAGGGTTAATAAGAACATAACGTTGTTTTGGAGAGATATTGTTTAAGTTTAGAAAATCCATTTTTCTGCTGGGTAAGCCTGCGAACTTTGGGAAAATACTGAAAATCGGTAAGGAGAGATGTAAACCAACCCTCCACCATCCAACTTTGGAATTCCCGACCAACCACGTGTTAACAAACCCTTTCCAATGGTGACTCCAATACTCGCTCCCTGCTTCCTTCTAAAACCCCTGTTACTGAAAAGACGGCCATGCAATCTTCAGCCTGAAGCTTTTCGCCTTAATGGAAGAAAAAGAAGAGGAAGAAGAAGAAGAAGAAGAAGAAGAAGAAGAAGAAGAAGAAGAAGAAGAAGAAGAAGAAGAAGATATTGTTCAATCCAACAATGTTAAACTAGGCCCATAAAGATGTTCGGATATCAAACTTGCGACACTTTCTCCATATTATCTTTATCTTACACTGGTGCTCGGCCTGCTTCCTAAAATTGCTCATGATATTAATTTGCACACCAATCATTAACGCCAAGACGCCATAAGAAACCAAAACGCACTTGCAAAAAGGAAATTACGTGTAAAACTTTGACAAAATTGAAATTGTCTTGGAAGTAAACACAAGCGTTTGCTGTTGCTACAGACAAGCAGGTGGTATCTTAGATAAGGAAAATATTACATTTTTACTAGTGACGGTTTAAAAGGTAAACAACATTTATAGTTTCAAATTTCCTAGTAATGAAGTTTAACCAAAGAGAGAGAGAGAGAGAGAGAGAGAGAGAGAGAGAGAGAGAGAGAGAGAGAGAGAGAGAGAGAGAGAGAGAGAGGAATGAGAATGATGTATGAAAGAAATTGGGGCCGTTTAAAATTGTATTTGAAGAGGAGGGAGTAGTTCGAGTGAGTACTTAGTAACGGTGGACACATTTGAAATCAGTCTTAATTTCAATGCATTAAACATTATGTTCCTTGTTGTATTACTTTGTAAAAGATGTCTGTTTGCATTGTAAAGTAAATTTCTTATGAGGATCAAATTATTTTAAGATCTACACATTTCTATTTATGACTATTATATTTTTTCGGGCAATGTAAACGACTAAAGATTTTACATTGTGGCCAAAAA
>NC_088369.1:4351922-4361922 GCF_034508935.2 Berghia stephanieae
GTAGACTCCCTTTCATTGATATGCGACCCATCGTCTCAAAACAGTATTATGTCGGGATGAACCAGATACTCAAAAGTCAAAATGAAAGCTAAACTGGTCAAAATTTCGATTTATTGGTCCTGGTACCCTGAAATATGATATTCATTCTTGGAGAAGGCTCTTACTCACATTCTCTCACCGTACTCAGGTGTAAAATGAGTACCTGGCCGTTAACAGCGTTGTCTGCGTCCGAAAAATTGTAATATCGCCTAACAGGCGTCATGTCCCGTCCTACATGTTAAATGTTGCTGTTGACCAGGGACCCCTTGTAAAGCGCTTTGAGCACATTTAGTGGATATTGCGCTATATAAAGTTCGATTATTAATTATTATTAGGGGGCGTAAAAGAGTGAGGCTGGATGAATTTTGATGACGACCAGCATATATGTAGACTTGAGAACTATATCCCATCACTCTGAAACCAGAGAATTAATTACACAAAGTACCTAACTATACATCGAGTCCTCTGGAAGAGTGGTTTTACTCTTCCAATGAGATTGGAACCATTTGTTTTTTTGTTTTTTTGACATCTGACTTTTGTTCGTTCCCTTTTTTTATTTTTGCACTTTTCAAATTCCAGGCTTTTCTTTGTTACTGTGGCTGGGTGGTATTCTTTGTTTCGGAGCCTCCCTATTTGCCTACACTATAGGTCAAAATTTCAAAGACAACGTGAGTACTCTAAATGCATTGAACTTGAATTAAATTAAATTGAGCTGTTTTATATAGAGCAATATCCACTAAACGTGCCCATAGCACTTTACAAGGGGTCCCTGGCCACCAGCAACATTTAACATAATGTAGGACGGGACATGACTCCTGTTAGGCGATATTACATTTTTTTTTCGGACAGAGACAACGCTGTTAATGGCCATGTACTCATTTTGCACCTTAGTGCGGTGAGAGAATGTGATTAAAGAGCCTATTCCAAGGACTCAAATATGCGCCAAGTGAGGCTCGAACTCAGGACCGTCCGATCAGAAAGCGAGTGTCATACCACAAGACAACATAGCCGCATTGCGTTATTTCTGATCTATATATAGAGAGAGGGAGTACGTGTGAAGGAAAGTATTGGACTCACAATTGGCGGGGAAGAGGAACATAAAGGGACGCCCAAAGACTAGATGGTTGGATAAGGTAAAGGACGATATGAAAGAACTGGGCCTGGAGGAAGATGAGGCTCTGAATCGAGATGCATGGAGATGTGGCATTCATTATAGCAACCCTGCTAAATGCGGGATAAGCTAAAAGACAAAAATTGAGCTTTTATATAGCGCAGTATCCACTAAATGTGCTCAAAGCGCTTTTCAAGGGGTTCCCTACCAACAGTTACACATAACATGTAGAACGAGATCTGACGCCTGTCAGGCAATATTGCAATTTTTTTACGGACAGAAACAACGCTTTTAACGGCCAGGTACTTATTTTACACCTGAGTACGGTGGGAGAATGTGAGCAAAGATCCTTTTCCAAGGACTCAGCTATGCGTCGAGCGAGGTTCGAACTCGGGACCCTCCGGTCCGAAAGCTAGTGTCACACCACTTGACCACATAGCCGCAGAAGAAGATATAGAGGGAAATGTGACTCACCTTCTTTAAATGGTATTATGTGGAGATAATGAATAATCCATCCGGAAAGAAGAAGGAAGAAAGACCAAGGTCAATCTGCAGGAGAGTGAGAGACCGTCTGATAGATCTAAAGAGGTCAGGGCGAGATTGCTGGCAGGAGATAGAAAGACTGGGCAACGACAGAAAAGGGTGGAAAAGTTTCATCGGCGGTTTATACCCACTCAAGGATGAGGATGGAAGAAGAAGAATTTAATCATACTCTTCCGCCACGACATCATAAGATATCATCCCATGGGCATTCCACGAATATAGATAATTCATCAAACAAGATGTCTGATGTCAACAGGAATCACCCATGTTGTCCAGGTGAGCAAATTGGCGGTTATGATATTGCCCAAGGAAAAACAACGAAATTACCTGAAGTGGGGCTCGAACCCGGGTCACAGTGCAATGCCTTAACAACTCAGCCACTTTGCCGAGAAGAAAAGCCTAGTAGTAAAAGCGGATTTACAATTAAAATATTACGAGATTCGAACATTAATTCCGTTGTAATGTAAGAGGTTATATCTATTCTCAAAACAAAAAAAGATGTTAAAAAATAGAATGGAAATCAACCCCAACTTTCATATATAATTGAGGACAGCGTGGCTCAGCGGTATGGTCATTGCTTCGTACCGAGAGGTACATAGTTCGACTACCCTTCGCGCTGTGTGGCCTTGAGCAAGTTAAGTCTCCTCGCCCTAACTTACTTTGAGGTTTAGCTGCTGCTGACGCGAGGGCTAGTCTACTTCCCTTGGAATAGACCCTAAAGACACATTTCCCCCATGAAGATGAATGAAGAGAATTATTTTTATTTATATATTTTTATTTGTGGTATAAATTCAATTTCCAACTCCTCGTACATCCTTCATGGAATGCCTAGACAACGGGATCTAGTGGCTATGTCGTCTTGTGGTATGACTCACGCTTTCGTTATTGTACCGTTTCAAGACGATTAATTAATAAAGTGTTGGTGCATAACATAATCAGATGGTCGGAAGATGAACATTTTGGATTTGCATATTTATTTTTTTTGAATTTTCTGAAAGAATATGTTCAACAGAGCAGTTTAATCGTTATAATTTCAAGTAAATCCGGTGATTTTTCATGAAGTTATGGTCAGATGTATGGGAAAGGTATCCAGCAATTTTTCTCAAATTTCATACTTTTTTTCAACTTGTCTCGCTGTAACAAAGTTTTCGAAGTGAAATTATGCTTTGATATTTCCCGAAGATGTACAAAAAGGGTTGATTTAATCATTTGTGACAAGAACTCATTTTTGATAAAAATTGACGTTCTAACTAAACATGGCGATATCTCAGTTCAAACCTTTTCACCATCAGACTTATTATGTCATTCACTGTAACGACAAATAATTATTCAGCTAAGTGATCTAGTGATATGACACGCATTCCGAGCGGAAAGTTCAGGGTTCGAGTTCCGCTCTGAGTCTCGTATAGACACGTCCTTGAAAAAGGCTCTTTAGTCACGTATTACCTCCCCTTATTCATGTATAAAATGAGTGCCTGGCAGTTACAAGTGTTGCCTCTGTCGAAAAATAATTGTACTATTATCGCCTAAAAGAGGTATTGTCTCCTTCAATATGTTAAACGTTGATGTTGGCTAAGGACTCCCTTTAGAGGACCTTGAGCAATTTTCGTAGATAATATATTATATATATATATAATATATATATATATATATATATATATATATATATATAATAATACAAATTGTCACTCACATTTTTTGTGGCCGAGACGTTTGTTTCTGTGTCTCTTTACACGTCCTCAGTCGGCGTAATCCTTAAGCCGACTGAGGACGTGTAAAGAGACACAGAAACAAACGTCTCGGCCACAAAAAATGTGAATGACAATTTGTATTCTATATTAGCTCTAACCATCATTATCGAGCACTTTCGTACCTACGAGTACCCACCAAAACTCATATATATATATATATATATATATATATATATATATATATATATATATATATATATATATATATATATATATAAATAAGTTACTCGTGTATGCGCAACATAGAACAAATAATTTCAAGCCACAACAAAAAAATATTAATAAACCACCGACAAGAGCAAAACCCACCCACTAGAAAATGCAACTGCGGAAATAAAAACATTGCCCGCTAAACAAACAATGCTTAGAATCAAGTTTAATTTACAAAGCCACAGTCACAGAAACTAAAACAAACAAGCAAGAAAAATATGTAGGACTAACAGAAAATAATTTCAAAACAAGATACAACCTCCACACCTCAACATTTAGAAACACTAACAAAAAAACATCCACAAAACTCAGCGAACATATTTGGAAATTAAAAGACAACAAACTAGACCACAACATTTCATGGAAAATTTTATCTAAAGCAACAGGATACACATCAACATCAAAACAATGTAGCTTATGCCTGGAAGAGAAATATACTATAATCAAACACCCTCATGAAGCCACACTCAACATGAAAAGTGAGATGTACGGAAAGTGTCCCCATCGGCGCAAATTCCTCTTAATTAACTTCAAACCGGAACCACTTCAAGAAACAACAACAGTCAACAAAACAACTCAGTCCTGACGATGGCAAATTAAGCCTGAAACATTGATGTAGACTGTCCCAAACATTGTGGTAAATATTTTAAATAATAATTCGCTCTATTACTACTTGTCGAGCACTTTTCGTACCATATTTGTATCAAACACGATTCAATATATATATATATATATATATATATATATATATATATATATATATATATATATATATATATATATATATTCTTAATACTCGATGAAATACTTATTAAATTATCTTCTTTTTCAACTTTCAGTTGGGTCTGGGCATCGTATTGGTGATCGTGGTGATTTTGTCAGGGCTGTTTACATTCTACCAGGAGACCAAGAGTTCAAATATCATGTCGTCTTTCTCCAAACTGATTCCAACGGTAGGTAAATTTAACTCGACCCGGAGATTACGGTGGTGACTTAAAACAAAATATGAACAACCCAAAACAGAAACAACCATTTGTTCATTTCTATAAACTTTCATGAAAATTTTGAAGTAAAATTTGCACTTCAAACATTTGGATTTAATATTTTTATCCGATATGTATAACGTAAAACTAGAATTAATTGTTTAGTTTAGTAAATTTTGAATCCATTTTTCCCAAAACCACTTTCCTATGGATTATTGTTTGCTTCAAATGGCCAAAAATTCAGACAATTATTTACATTTCCCCCAAGAATTATATAACAATGTGAAATTGAATGTAACCTTCAAATTAATATACGAAAACAGATAAAATGGACGGTTCGGGTTTCCCATTTACCAACAAAACAGGATGAATGAAACACTTCAAACGAATGAGATCACGTGGTAGTGTCGTTAAGATTTTAACAACACCACTACCACATTATCTCATTCGTCTGTAGTGACTCACTCATCCTCTTTTGTTGATAAAGAGAAAACCCGAACCGTCCATTTTATCTGCTTTCGTATATTAATTTGAAGCTTACATTCAATTTCACATTGTTATATATTTAATTGAGCTTTTATATAGCGCAATATCCACTTAACGTGCTCAAAGCGCTTTACAAGGGGTCCCTGGTCAACAGCAACATTTAACATGTAGGACGAGACATGACGCCTGTTAGGCGATATTACAATCTTTCGGACAAAGACAACGCTGTTAACGACCAGGTACTCATTCTACACCTGAGTACGGTGAGAGAATGTGAGTAAAGAGTCTTTTCCAAGGACTCAACTATGCGTCGAACGAGGTTTCGAACCCAGGACCTTCCGATCCGAAAGCGAGTGTCATACCACTAGACCACATAGCCGCACAAACTTTCTTCGAGCTTCGAGCAGCAACATTTACATTTCCCCGAATAAATGTAGAGAACTGTCAACTCTTTTCAAATCAGAGCGATTGTTCATTTTTCATAAAATGCGACATGTGAACCATTACTTTAGACGCCTCGCAAATTATATTATACGAGGCAGTTCCAACTGGCCGTTTTAGTGGCATGCGACACAACCATTGTTAATTCTAAATTAAATTTTATGAAGAGTTAGAAAAAAATGAGCTTTATAATGCGCAATATCCACTAAATGTGCTCAAAGCGCTTTACAAGAGGTCCCTGGTCAACAGCAACATTTAACATGTAGGACGGGACATGACGCCTGTTAGGCGGTATTACGATTTGTTCGGACAAAGACAACGCTGTTAACGGCCAGGTACTCATTTTACACCAGAGTACGGTGAGAGAATGTGAGTAAAGAGCCTTTTCCGAGGACTCAACTTTGCGCCGAGCGCGAGACTCGTACCCAGGACCTTCCGATCCGAAAGCGAGTGTCATACTACTAGACCACATAGCCGAGTTGTGGTTACATCTTGCTGTTTTCCGTTTTTCTGGAATTAATAATAAATAATTATCCAAAACTTGAGCCTTTGTCAACAAATCTAAATCAACAATAATTTTTTTAAAGTGACAACAGTTGTGGACAAATTATAAAGTTTCGTCCATGCTTCTTTGATCCTTAATAGGATCCCATAGTCGTAACGTCACTTCCTTCCTAATGACGCATGGTAACTTAGTAACATTGGCTCTAAACTATCGGAACAATGGCGGACGCCCGTATGAAATATTTCCCCGGCGAGCATAAAAGCCTATCCAGAGGGGAAAAAAACATAAATTTGATCATTTTTTCACTTTTACACATTCTGATCACAAGACATTATGAAAAGTTCTAGCCAGCTGGAAGTAATGATTTTCTTTGTTTAGAACCAAGATGGCCGCCGTTGCCGGGCTGCGTGAATCAGACTACTGAATCCAATTAGAGATGTTATCTCTGCTATTGTTTTGGTGCTAGATTGTCACTTGTCACTTTTACAATTGAATTTTTATTAGTAATCCAAGAGGAACTCGTAAAAACTAAATTTGCCCACAACAAGGGGGTAGCGTGGCTCAGCGGTAAGGTCTTTGCTTTTACCCGAAAGGTGCCGAGTTCGATCACCCGCCGCTGCGTGAGTCACTTCGCTTTAGCTAAATTTGCGGCGCGCATTGAGGCTTACGCCTGGGTTATTCCAGTCTTCCCTTAGAATAGACCCTAGATACAAATTTCCCATATGGGATGAATAAAGGGAATTTTTAAAAAATATGCTCATAAAATCTTAATAACGGTGAATTTTTGTGCCCCTTGTAACAACAATAACCTTTGTTACAACCTTATACAGATAGAACGAAGTTGACGTCACTCGGGTCTTTGTTATTGTTTTTTTCCATCCACTTTTATGAGTAATTCTCACTAAACTGTACTAACCAGACTATAAAAAGTTCATGGTTACACACCGTTTTGTGTGTTCGTCCGTTAGACTTCCGGATTGCAATGTTGTGAGTTTCTTAGCCAAGCGCATACTATTGATAACATCAGTCACTACTCACTCAATCCTTTCCGGACCTGCTGGTACTTGAAGCGATGCATGCAAGGGGGATCTCCACCGACTCCTGTCTGCTGCTATTCTCGAGGGACATACCTCTCTGCTTCAGGTGGTCCCTCTCTCTCTCCACGATAAGTCCCCAGGACTCCCTGGGGCGGCATCATTTCCTCTCACCATGGGTCATCCATCGCAAAGCCTTCCTTGTAAAAACAAATCACTGGAACCGAATGCTTCGAAAAATAGAGACCAAAAAAAAAAAAAATATACCAAACACGGAACATTTCGGGCTCAAACCCCTTCTTCAGCCAATGACCAAAAAAAAAAAAAAAATATATATATATGTTTTTGTTTTGTTTTTCTTATTGCTAAAGATGGGCTTAGAATCCGAAACGTTCCGTTTTTTTTGTTGGTATTTTGTTCTTTATCGAAGCTTTTATACTTGTTTTAGTTCATTTCTTTTTACAGTCCACGGCTATAACAGCTTAGTATCACAAAGCTTTCTTTGTTATTAGTTTCGCCAGGTCTCCGACAGACCAAATGCCTCAATCTATTCATTGCATAATGGAATGATATTCCCATTTTTTGATTGAGCTTTTTAAATATATATATATATATATATAGCGCAAAATCCACTAAACATGCTCATAGCGCCAACATCAACACTAATCATGTAGAAAAGGACATGACGCCTGTTAGGCGATTTTTCAATTTTTTTTCTGACAGAGACAACGCTGTTAACGGCCAGGGACTCGCTTTACACCTGAGTACGGTGAGATAGTATGAGTAAAGAGCCTTTTCCAAGGACCCAACTATGCGCCCGAACGAGGTTCGAACCCAGGACCTTCCTATCCGAAAGCGAGTGGTATACCACTAGACCACATAGCCCCATAAGATTTGTCCATACTTCTCGAACCCTTAAGTTAAGATGCTATGTCTTTTTATTTCTGTCTATTTTGTTTCAGGCTGCGACGGTGACCAGAGACGGTGAGGTCCACAAGATTGAAACCAGAGCGATCACCGTAGGGGACATCGTCCACGTCAAGTTTGGAGACGCCATTCCAGCAGATCTTAGAATTGTTTCCAGCCATAATTTAAAGGTAAGGCTAAAACGTGTCCAAAGTGACACATTCATTGGAGTGGTAGGGACGCCATTCCAGCAGATCTTAGAATTGTGTCCAGCCATAATTTAAAGGTAAGGCTAAAACGTGTCCAAAGTGACACATTCATTGGAGTGGTAGGGACGCCATTCCAGCAGATCTTAGAATTGTGTCCAGCCATAATTTAAAGGTAAGGCTAAAACGTGTTAAAGTGACACATTGGGGAGCAGGCACGGGTGGGGACGCCATTTCAGTGGGACCTTATAATAATGTCCAGCCATAACTGGAAGGTAAGGTTAGAATATATCACAGTGGCAAAATAGGGAACAGACACTGGTAGGGACGCCATTCCAGCAGATCTTAGAATAATGCCCAGCCAGTCATAATTTGAAGGTAAGGTTAGATAGTATGTCAGATTTACAAAAAAGGGAGCAGGCACTGGTAGGGAGGCCATTCCAGCGGGTCTTAGAATTGCGTCCAGTCATAGTTAGAAGGTGCGCCATATATCACAATGACAAATTAGGGAGCAGGCGTCGATGGGAACGTTTTTTCCATCATCATTATTGCCTTTTTCACCCTGGGTCAGGGTATAGGCCACAGACAAACAGTTTCCATCCTTCTCTATCCTGAGCTAACTTTTTTTTATCTCATTCCAGGTCTTACCACTTCTCTGTATATCAGCTTCTTTAATTCTTATCCATGTTCCTCGTGGCCATCCCCTTGATCTTCTGCCCTGAGGGTTCCAGTCCAATACTTTCTTTGTTATAGTGGAGTCATTCTTTCTAAGCGTGTGTCCAATCCACCACTACCGTTTTCTTCCTATTTCCTCTCCCACTGGTTTCTGCTGTGTTCTTTTCCATACGTTCCAAATTTCACATCCATACAGAAGGACAGACTTCACTTTTGAGTTGAAAAGTCTTAGCTTTTCCAGTGTGACCTTAAATTATCTCTAGCCATATCTTGAAGGTCATGTTAGAATATATCACAGTGACAAAATAGGGAACAGGCACTGGTAGGGACCCCATTCCAGCAGATCTTAGAATAATGCCCAGCCAGCCATAACTGGAAGGTAAGGTTAGATAGTATATCAGATTTACAAAAGAGGGAGCAGGCACTGGTAGGGAGGCCATTCCAGCGGGTCTTAGAATTGCGTCCATTCATGGTTAGAAGGTGCGCCATATATCACAATGACAAATTAGGGAGCAGGCGTCGATGGGAACGTTTTTTCCATCATCACCATTGCCTTTTTCACCCTGGGTCAGGGTATAGGCCACATACAAACAGTTTCCATCCTTCTCTATCACCATCATCATCATTGCCTTTTTCACCCTGGGTCAGGGTATAGGCCACATACAAACAGTTTCCATCCTTCTCTATCCTGAGCTAACTTTTAAAAAAATCTCATTCCAGGTCTTACCACTTCTCTGTATATCAGCTTCTTTAATTCTTCTCCATGTTCCTCGTGGCCTTCCCTTGATCTTCTGCCCTGAGGGTTCCAGTCCAATACTTTCTTTGTTATAGTGGAGTCATTCTTTCTAAGCGTGTGTCCAATCCACGTCCACCGTCTTCTTCCTTTTTCCTCTCCCACTGGTTTCTGTTGTGTTCTTTTCCATACTTCTTCATTTTTTATTCTATCCATCCATTTTATTCTGAGTAGCTTATGCATGCACCTGTTTACGAAAATCTGTATCCTCCTTATACATGCCTGTGATGCGTTCCAAGTTTCACATGCATACAGATGGACAGACTTCACGTTTGAGTTGAAAAGTCTTAGCTTTTCCAGTGTGACCTTAAATTATC
>NC_088369.1:4371922-4374422 GCF_034508935.2 Berghia stephanieae
TAGGCGGTATTACAGGTACTATGTTTGCAGAGACAACGCTGTTAACGGCCAGGTACTCATTTCACACCTGAGTACGTGAGAGAATGTGCGTACAGTAAAGAGGCTTTTTCCAAGGAATCAACTATGCGCCGAGCGAGGCTCGAACCCAGAACCCCTCCGATCCAAAAGCGAGTGTCATACCACAAGCCACATAGCCGCATCATTCGGATATAATACATTTTTGAGCGAACGTGCACTTATTTGCAGGTCTGATAACCCAATTTCCTATCGGATCAGTGTTGTAATGGAAATCTCCACAAAAAAAAAAAAAAAAAATACGGAAAATAATATTGTCCAGGGTGTTCGGAAGTCAGACCTGCATATAAGTGTACGTCGGTCATGAAACGATGGGCCACAACTAAATGAATTAAAATAAAATCAATATATAGAAATAATCCAAGTTCCTTTTTTCTACATAATGTGTATGGAGAAAGATGGAGGAGAGGTTTTAAAATGAGGAATCCACGGACATCTATGGGAGATAACTGCATAAAACTGCGATTGATTCCACAGGCAAGTAAACGGTGACGCCTCTGAAGTGGCCATTCTGAAGTTCATGGAAATTTGCGTCGGATCTGTGGCGAAGAAGCAACAGTTAATTCCCAAAATGGCTGAGATACCGTTCAACTCCGCTAATAAATATCAGGTAGGCTATGCATGTGTCTCTTCTATATCTGCATTTTATTTCTCTTTGTTTTTCTGTCTCTATTTTTTTCTCTCCGCCCTTCTCTTTCTTGCGTGCTTTCTCTATCTCCTCTCTCCCTTGATCTCCGTATCTCATATACGCCCCCCCCCCCCCACACACGCTTATAAAAAATATTGAGCTTTATATAGCGCAATATCCGCTAAATGTGCTCAGAGCGCTTTACAAGGGGTCCCTGGTCAACAGCAACATTTAACATGTAGGACATGCCGCCTGTTATGCGATAGTACAATTTTTTCGGACAAAGACAACGCTGTTAACGGCCAGGTACTCATTTTACACCTGAGTACGGTGAGAGAAAGTGAGTAAAGAGCCTTTTCCAAAGATTCAACTATGCGCCTGAGCGCGAGGCTCGAACCCAGGACCTTCCGATCCGAAAGCGAGTGTCATACCACAAGACCACATAGCCGCACATATACTCTCTGTCTCCCTCTCTCGCTCTACCCTCTCTCTCTCTCTCTCTCTCTCTCTCTCTCTCTCTCTCTCTCTCCATTTCTGTTTCTCATTGCCTCTGAAATGTATAGAAATCTGCTTAGGATCGGGGGCAGAGAGACAAAAGTTGATACCCAAATTAGCAGAGAAAGATGTTTAAACTCCACCAACAAAAATACCAAGTAAGCTATGCATCAAAGTTATTGTATTTTTGATACTGCTTTCCTCAAGGTAAATACCATGCTTTACGTTAGGCTTATCCAAGCTAATTATCATGATCTAGATAAAGCTTATCCAAGCAAAACACCATGCCTATATAATGCTTATCCAAGGTACACACCGTATAGATAGTATGCAGATGACGTCACTCAGGCCTTTGTTATTGTTTTTGCCATCCGCGTTTGTGAGTTGTTCTCACTAAACTGTATTAGCCAGACTATAAAAGTTCATGGTTACACATAATTTGTGTGTTGGTCCGTTATACTTCCGGATGGCAATGTTGTGAACTCCTTGGCCAAGCGCATTCTATCTATACTATATAACTCTTTAACAAAAAACTAAACAAAAAAAAAGTTACGCCCTTTCACAACAGTACCATCAGAATCCGCCACCTCGGCATTCCATGAAGGAATATAATAAATATTCCATCAAATAAGATGTCTGATGTCAACAGAAATCACACTTGTTGTCCAAAGTCCAAATATAACTCTTACCCATGGTAAATAGTATGCTCTATATAACACGTATCCAAGATATACATTGTCGCCATAGATTCTCAACTTTGTGTTTATACATTTTTATGCATGCCACGTAAGTAAACGAATTTCCATTTTTTTGGATGAATAAAGTATATTATTATTATCATTATAATTATTATAATTATTAATTATTATTATTATTATTATTATTATTATTATTATTATTATTATTATTATTATTATTATTATTATTATTATATCATTATTATTATCATTATTATTATTATTATTATTTTTATTATTATTATTATTATATTATTATTATTATTATTATTATTATTATTATCATTATAATTATTATAATTATAATAATAATAATAATAATAATAAATAATAATAATAATAATATATTATTATTATTATTGTTATTATTATTATTATTATTATTATTATTATTATTATTATTATTATTATTATTATTATTATTATAATTATTATTATTATTATTAATATTATTATTATTATTATTTTTATTATTATTATTATTATTATTATTATTATCATTATTATTATTATCATTATATTATTATTATTATTATTATTATTATTATATTATTATTATATTATT
>NC_088369.1:4392445-4407445 GCF_034508935.2 Berghia stephanieae
CACCCACGTTTAAAATATACTCTTTAACCATTATGGGAAAGATAGATTTTACAAACGGAAGTAAATTTACTATCATGATACTCTAGCATTAATCCATTGTTATGATTTGTGCTACAATTAAATTATTTATTAACTAGACATGGAAATGTTTATATTAACGTAGGTATATGAATGGGTGACAATAACAATGAAAGATTGTGATTACAAATCATTGTGATGAACAACATGATGGCAATGTGATTACAAATCATTGTGATAAACAATAGTGATGGCAATGAAGCATGATTTAAGTCGATGATATGAAGGTAATTTACTGAATGAAATGAATGAAAATGTAAATGGAATATTGACATTTCAATTATTAATCATAAATGAGTGAGGGGGGGGGGGGTACATACTGTGTCATCTATCCCCTTATATCTGTTTTCCATCATGCTTTCCGTCTTTGTCTTGGAATGAGATTACTTGGTTTTGTCCTGGTCCTGGCCGGATCCCCTGGCTGGGAGGGAAACAGTCGAATGTATTGTTAGTTTTGGGAGATGATATTTTTTTCATTGTAAATCATCTCTCTGTTATGCATTGTATTATGCTTTCTTTATATTATATATGATTTGTAAAACATTTGAGTGTGTTCCTCTTGGCGGGGACCTGTGCTTGTGTCTGGATGAGACTTTTAGTGATCTGACTAAGTACTTTGATAGAGTGCTTTTGGAATCTACACCTGTTTCTTATTTGAACCAATTCCCCTTTGTCTTCCCTTTTCTTGGATGCTTTATTGTAATTCTAGAACTTTTTACTATCCCATTTTCTTCCTTTTTACTGGCGCTGATATGACCTTAATGTGTTGCAAGCGCCGTAAAACCCTTAAAAACAAAAAAAAAACATAAATGAGTGAAAATTCATAACAATAATAGATAAAGAGAAGATTTCCCAAATCATGAATGGGTATGGTATATATATATCCAAACAATACTCAATGTTACATTAAGTTGGGTCATCATGTTTACAAATAAAATTATCGAATTTGTGCGTTCTGATTTGGCATAGTTTGCGAGGTAACTAACAGTATGCATGGGAGGTTAAGTTATACCCTTCTCACGTGTTTACACTAATCGAGAAAGTAGGTCGGCGTGAATATTTTCACAACCTGGTATGTGAGAGATACTGAAAGTGTAATTTTGCAAAAATAGACTCCACCTTAGTACTCTACTATTATTCATTTTGTTATTTCTTATGTACGTGAGTGGTTTATGGTCCGTTTCGACCACAAACTCTTTTAGCAGTAGATATCTGCTGAATGTCTTTAAAGCAAAGACGATGGCCAGTCCTTCACGCTCTATTACAGAGTATCGTGATTCTCTGACCAATAATTTTCTGCTTGCATATAAGCAAGGCATTAGAGTTCCCTCGTGTTCCTGTAATAGTACACCTGCGATGCCCTTATCAGACGCGTCAGTTCTTACAACAAATTCTTTTGACATGTCGGGTAATTTAAGAATTGGTTCTGAACAGAGTAATGCCTTTAATTGGTTAAAGCTATTCTGACACGCTTCTGTCCAAACAATTTTGTTCGGTGACCCATTCTTTGTCAGATTTGTTAGCGGTGTCGCGATGTGCGCGAAGTTGTAAATGTATTTCCTGTAAAAATTTAGGAGCCCAAGTACTTTGCGTACTTCTTTTTTTGTCTTAGGTGGTTGCAATTGTGCGATTTTTGTTTGTTTTTCTGTCTCGGGTGTCTGTGTCCCATGACCAACGGTATGATTGATCCTGCATTTGAAGCTTCGATATTAGTAAACATAGGTTGCGACACTGTGTCTCTATCAAAATACTTTTTTAGCATATTTGCATGGAATGTCTTTGTTGTGTTGTTAATTTTAATCTCGTAATTAACATTAGATTTTACTGCTGTTATTTTGAATGGTCCTTTCCATGTAGCTAAAAGTTTACTCGAGTCATCGGGTAAGAGTATTAGTACTTTGTCACCAATCTCAAATTTTCTTGACTTGCTTTTTCGATCGGAGTATTCCTTGTATTTCTCTGCTTTTTTAGTGACGGATTCCTGTGCTAGCTTACACGTGTCCTCTATTCTGTCTTTCAGGTTTCTTACATATTCGTAAGCAAACATAATTTCGTTATTGTCCTCCTCATTCCCTTTACAAATGTCGGCTACTATATTGATCGGGCCGCGAGGTGATCGTCCATACATCAACTCAAATGGGGAGTAGCCTGTAGATTCTTGGGGTATTTCTCTATATGCAAATAGGATTGCTGGTAAGTATCTGTCCCAATCATCTGGTTTTTCTGCTGACACTTTTAACATATTCTTTAGAGTGCCATTAAATCTTTCACAAAGACCATTTGCTTGGGGGTGGTAGGGAGTTGTGAATGAGTGTTGGATTCCCATGAGTTTCATGGTTTCATGCATCATATGTGATGTAAATTGGGGTCCATTGTCCGACAGTATCTCATTTGGTATGCCTATTCTAGTAAAAATTGTCATCAATGCTTCAGCTATGTGATCCGATGTAGTTGATTTCAATGCTATCGCTTCTGGCCACCTGGTTGCGTAATCGACTAGTGTTAGTATGTGTGTATGGTTTCTATCTGATTTTGTTAAAGGGCCTATAATGTCAATTGCAACTTTTTGAAAAACTTTTTCAATAACTGGGGTTGTCTCTAATGGCAATCTCGGTATTCTGCCTTTTGCGACTCTTCTTTGGCATGTGTCACAAGATTTCACATATTCTCGGACGTCTTTAGTAATTCCAGGCCATGTGAAATTCTCGGATATTCTCTTCAATGTGGAAGAGCTCCCAAGATGTCCAGAAGTTATTGAATCGTGCGCTATTCCAAGGGTTTTGTTTCTGTAAATACTCGGCGTGACCAGTTGTTTAGCTATTTTGTTTCTTTTCCTATGTAACCTGAACAGAATATCTTTTTCAATGATGTATTCAACTTTTGATTTCGTCCCTTTGTTTGCGATATTGAAATATGAAGTTAAAGTCGGGTCCTTTTTCTGTTCTTCAATGAACCTGTTCCTGTCAAATTGTTGTGGTTCTAGAGAAATAGTCATTGGCTTCTCTGTTGTCTTAGTCATCTTTCTTGTTTCTGCTAGACAAGCTGTTTCTTGGGTTAATGACCATTCTTTTACATCTGTTGGGTTGTCTTTAAGACCTTTTATATTGCCAACAATAACATCAGCGACGGGGTTGGGAAGTATACAGCATTCCACTATTCCTGTATAGTATGGGGTTTCTATGTACACATTAGCTGTTTCAAAGGTTTCGACTGTGCCACTGAATGTGATGCATTGTACCGTTTTTCCAGTTTTGTCTTCGTCATTGATCAAAGATGCTTTTATTCCTACTGTACTGCATCCTGTGTCTCTCAATATTTTGCAATCAGTTCCATTAGCTTTGCCTTCACAAAAAAATAGCGATCCTGATTTGTGAGTTTGTGTTAAAAGTGACATACCTTTCACGCAATACACATTTATATTTTCTCCTGACATTACTCGTGTCTGATTGTTTACACTTGTTTGGAGTGATGCATTTGCAGTTTCTTTTGGATATCCCACGATTTTGTAACATTTATCTGCTGTGTGGCCTTTCATTCCACAATATTGACATTTAATTATAGGTTTGTTGGTTTTCTTATACTCAGTATTATTGTCAGTGCTATTTCTTGTTTTGTTTTGATAGGGTCGGCTATGGTCTCTATTGAACTGTTTGTTCCATGGTTTGTTACTATGGTCATCCTGTTTCACTTGCGTGTTCCGAGTGATTGATCGGCTCGTTCTATTTGAGTACTGAACTTTAGGTGTACCTGGACTCTGAGCAGCAGCAGCGTAGTATGGTTCCTTCAATGTTCTGCTAAGGGGTGTCAATGGATGTGCGCTGTTAAAGTTTTCTGCGTAGATTTTTAATTTGTCCAAGTTTTCTGGCTTTCTCTCTTTAAAGAATGCGACTAAATCTGGGTTGCAAGCTTGATAGATTCGATTCTTCAGCGTGAGATAGTAAAGGCCTGCAAAGTCGTCTTGTTTTACGTTTGCCAACTCAAGCCACCGATTTAGAAATTGAGTAATTCGGTTCACGAATGTATTAAAGTCTTCTCCACTTTCCGGTTTTGCAGTGTGAAACCTTTCCTGGTAACCATCTTCCGTTAATCTAAATCTTTTTAGTAGAGCGTCTTTAATTTTTCCATAGTCATCTGCATCTTCAGTTGTTAAGGTATAGAAAACTTTTAGCGGTTCTCCAGATAAGCAGTTAATCAAGGCTGTGGCCCATTTGCTTTCTGGCCAACGATAACCTTTAGCCTGAACTTCGAATCGGTGTAAGAAGGATTCTAGACAGTCTGAGCGTTCATCGTATGTTGGCATGCGTGGAAGTTTCACGAAAAATTCATCACTATTATTATGTTTTCTTTCATGACCGGTTTTGTTTTTTCAATTTCCAGCATCATTTGGGTCCTTTTGGTTTCTTCTTCTGCTAAAGCTATTTGTCTTTTTAGTTCCCTTTCTTGGACTCTTTCTTCTCGTTCGAATTAGGATTCGTCGATTATTTGTTGTTGTTTTCGTGGCCAGGTACTTGTATTTTGCAATGGAGCAATAAATATCTAGCTTATTAATTTGGGGATTCAAATGATTGTTGATTAGATGGGCGGGGTGATATTGGTAATTACAATTAGCAATGCAATCTAATCTCTAGTTTTTGGATTCAAATGATTGTTGATTAGAGGGGCGGAGTGATATTGGTACTGATAACCATCTATTCTTAAGCTTGTTAAATTCAATTACTTGTTGGTTTGGTGGTCGAGGGTGATGTTGGTATAAAAAGGGAGCAATGCATCTAATCTCTAGTTTAATTGGATTCAAATTGTTGTTGATTAGGTGGGGGTCGGGGATATTTACTTGAAAGATAACCATCGTTCTACAGCTTGTTTAGTGTCATGGTCTCAAGTGAGTAAAGAGCTACTCGACTATGCATAAAGATATATGTAGAATGAGGCCCCAGAATTTACTAGTTACTATAATGAAAAACAATTAACGATTTGTTTACAATGAAATAAAAATAATGATGAAATTTATTAAACAAAGATAAACCCAGTGATCGTGGCAGTTACAATAGAGATATGAATATTTTACGTAACTTATGATAATATGTCAGGTTCGTAAGTTTACGTTTCCAGGCAGTTGATGGGCTTGGATGATCTATTCCTCTGATACAGGATCGGACTCGTAAAATTCCACTTCCAGGCAATTGGTAATGGGTTATATGTAATCCTTGACAGCGGGCTCGGGTTTGATCCTTGAAGATTATACAACAAAGTTAAAAGCCCGGCGTCTTAAATGGTGTAGATATAATATCTACAAAGTCCCAAAGGATAAAAATCTTACAGTAATAGAAGGAATTGAGCGACGGGGCCGTCCGCATAGATTGTGGAGAGAAAGTGAGTGTCAAATGTTAGACCTATCAGCTTTTATAATAAGTGGCTACGTGACAGAATGTAGAACGAAAAGTATTCACTAATTAGAAATTAATTCGAGGGAAGGCTATAAAAGGAAAGACGATCTAATATTAGAAGGTAAAGTTTATCTAAGCCTACCGAAATATAACTGGAGTGAGATGAATTCAGTTCTTAATAAAATAAAATTTAATAAGATAATTGTGAACAGCCTTTACTGTGACACCCCCCACCCACGTTTAAAATATACTCTTTAACCATTATGGGAAAGATAGATTTTACAAACGGAAGTAAATTTACTATCATGATACTCTAGCATTAATCCATTGTTATGATTTGTGCTACAATTAAATTATTTATTAACTAGACATGGAAATGTTTATATTAACGTAGGTATATGAATGGGTGACAATAACAATGAAAGATTGTGATTACAAATCATTGTGATGAACAACATGATGGCAATGTGATTACCAAATCATTGTGATAAACAATAGTGATGGCAATGAAGCATGATTTAAGTCGATGATATGAAGGTAATTTACTGAATGAAATGAATGAAAATGTAATGGAATATTGACATTTCAATTATTAATCATAAATGAGTGAGGGGGGGGGGGTACATACTGTGATCTTCTATCCCCTTATATCTGTTTTCCAACATGCTTTCCGTCTTTGTCTTGGAATGGGATTACTTGGTTTTGTCCTGGTCCTGGCCGGATCCCCTGGCTGGGAGGGAAACAGTCGAATGTATTGTTAGTTTGGGAGATGATATTTTTTTCATTGTAATCATCTCTCTGTTATGCATTGTATTATGCTTTCTTTATATATATATGATTTGTAAAACATTTGAGTGTGTTCCTCTTGGCGGGGACCTGTGCTTGTGTCTGGATGAGACTTTTAGTGATCTGACTAAGTACTTTGATAGAGTGCTTTTGGAATCTACACCTGTTTCTTATTGAACCAATTCCCTTTGTCTTCCCTTTTCTGGATGCTTATTGTAATTCTAGAACTTTTACTATCCCATTTTCTTCCTTTTACTGGCGCTGATATGACCTTAATGTGTTGCAAGCGCCGTAAAACCCTTAAAACACAAAAAAAAAACATAAATGAGTGAAAATTCATAACAATAATAGATAAAGAGAAGATTTCCCAAATCATGAATGGGTATGGTATATATAATCCAAACAATACTCAATGTTACATTAAGTTGGGTCATCATGTTTACAAATAAAATTATCGAATTTGTGCGTTCTGATTTGGCAAGTTTGCGAGGTAACTAACAGTATGCATGGGAGGTTAAGTTATACCCTTCTCACGTGTTTACACTAATCGAGAAAGTAGGTCGGCGTGAATATTTCACAACCTGGTATGTGAGAGATACTGAAAGTGTAATTTTGCAAAAATAGACTCCACCTTAGTACTCTACTATTATTCATTTTGTTATTTCTTATGTACGTGAGTGGTTTATGGTCCGTTTCGACCACAAACTCTTTTAGCAGTAGATATCTGCTGAATGTCTTTAAAGCAAAGACGATGGCCAGTCCTTCACGCTCTATTACAGAGTATCGTGATTCTCTGACCAATAATTTTCTGCTTGCATATAAGCAAGGCATTAGAGTTCCCTCGTGTTCCTGTAATAGTAACACCTGCGATGCCCTTATCAGACGCGTCAGTTCTTACAACAAATTCTTTGACATGTCGGGTAATTTAAGAATTGGTTCTGAACAGAGTAATGCCTTTAATTGGTTAAAGCTATTCTGACACGCTTCTGTCCAAACAATTTTGTTCGGTGACCCATTCTTTGTCAGATTTGTTAGCGGTGTCGCGATGTGCGCGAAGTTGTAAATGTATTTCCTGTAAAAATTTAGGAGCCCAAGTACTTTGCGTACTTCTTTTTTTGTCTTAGGTGGTTGCAATTGTGCGATTTTTGTTTGTTTTTCTGTCTCGGGTGTCTGTGTCCCATGACCAACGGTATGATTGATCCTGCATTTGAAGCTTCGATATTAGTAAACATAGGTTGCGACACTGTGTCTCTATCAAAATACTTTTTTAGCATATTTGCATGGAATGTCTTTGTTGTGTTGTTAATTTTAATCTCGTAATTAACATTAGATTTTACTGCTGTTATTTGAATGGTCCTTTCCATGTAGCTAAAAGTTTACTCGAGTCATCGGGTAAGAGTATTAGTACTTTGCACCAATCTCAAATTTTCTTGACTTGCTTTTTCGATCGGAGTATTCCTTGTATTTCTCTGCTTTTTTAGTGACGGATTCCTGTGCTAGCTTACACGTGTCCTCTATTCTGTCTTTCAGGTTTCTTACATATTCGTAAGCAAACATAATTTCGTTATTGTCCTCCTCATTCCCTTTACAAATGTCGGCTACTATATTGATCGGGCCGCGAGGTGATCGTCCATACATCAACTCAAATGGGGAGTAGCCTGTAGATTCTTGGGGTATTTCTCTATATGCAAATAGGATTGCTGGTAAGTATCTGTCCCAATCATCTGGTTTTTCTGCTGACACTTTTAACATATTCTTTAGAGTGCCATTAAATCTTTCACAAAGACCATTTGCTTGGGGGTGGTAGGGAGTTGTGAATGAGTGTTGGATTCCCATGAGTTTCATGGTTTCATGCATCATATGTGATGTAAATTGGGGTCCATTGTCCGACAGTATCTCATTTGGTATGCCTATTCTAGTAAAAATTGTCATCAATGCTTCAGCTATGTGATCCGATGTAGTTGATTTCAATGCTATCGCTTCTGGCCACCTGGTTGCGTAATCGACTAGTGTTAGTATGTGTGTATGGTTTCTATCTGATTTTGTTAAAGGGCCTATAATGTCAATTGCAACTTTTTGAAAAACTTTTTCAATAACTGGGGTTGTCTCTAATGGCAATCTCGGTATTCTGCCTTTTGCGACTCTTCTTTGGCATGTGTCACAAGATTTCACATATTCTCGGACGTCTTTAGTAATTCCAGGCCATGTGAAATTCTCGGATATTCTCTTCAATGTGGAAGAGCTCCCAAGATGTCCAGAAGTTATTGAATCGTGCGCTATTCCAAGGGTTTTGTTTCTGTAAATACTCGGCGTGACCAGTTGTTTAGCTATTTTGTTTCTTTTCCTATGTAACCTGAACAGAATATCTTTTTCAATGATGTATTCAACTTTTGATTTCGTCCCTTTGTTTGCGATATTGAAATATGAAGTTAAAGTCGGGTCCTTTTTCTGTTCTTCAATGAACCTGTTCCTGTCAAATTGTTGTGGTTCTAGAGAAATAGTCATTGGCTTCTCTGTTGTCTTAGTCATCTTTCTTGTTTCTGCTAGACAAGCTGTTTCTTGGGTTAATGACCATTCTTTTACATCTGTTGGGTTGTCTTTAAGACCTTTTATATTGCCAACAATAACATCAGCGACGGGGTTGGGAAGTATACAGCATTCCACTATTCCTGTATAGTATGGGGTTTCTATGTACACATTAGCTGTTTCAAAGGTTTCGACTGTGCCACTGAATGTGATGCATTGTACCGTTTTTCCAGTTTTGTCTTCGTCATTGATCAAAGATGCTTTTATTCCTACTGTACTGCATCCTGTGTCTCTCAATATTTTGCAATCAGTTCCATTAGCTTTGCCTTCACAAAAAAATAGCGATCCTGATTTGTGAGTTTGTGTTAAAAGTGACATACCTTTCACGCAATACACATTTATATTTTCTCCTGACATTACTCGTGTCTGATTGTTTACACTTGTTTGGAGTGATGCATTTGCAGTTTCTTTTGGATATCCCACGATTTTGTAACATTTATCTGCTGTGTGGCCTTTCATTCCACAATATTGACATTTAATTATAGGTTTGTTGGTTTTCTTATACTCAGTATTATTGTCAGTGCTATTTCTTGTTTTGTTTTGATAGGGTCGGCTATGGTCTCTATTGAACTGTTTGTTCCATGGTTTGTTACTATGGTCATCCTGTTTCACTTGCGTGTTCCGAGTGATTGATCGGCTCGTTCTATTTGAGTACTGAACTTTAGGTGTACCTGGACTCTGAGCAGCAGCAGCGTAGTATGGTTCCTTCAATGTTCTGCTAAGGGGTGTCAATGGATGTGCGCTGTTAAAGTTTTCTGCGTAGATTTTTAATTTGTCCAAGTTTTCTGGCTTTCTCTCTTAAAGAATGCGACTAAATCTGGGTTGCAAGCTTGATAGATTCGATTCTTCAGCGTGAGATAGTAAAGGCCTGCAAAGTCGTCTTGTTTTACGTTTGCCAACTCAAGCCACCGATTTAGAAATTGAGTAATTCGGTTCACGAATGTATTAAAGTCTTCTCCACTTTCCGGTTTTGCAGTGTGAAACCTTTCCTGGTAACCATCTTCCGTTAATCTAAATCTTTTTAGTAGAGCGTCTTTAATTTTTCCATAGTCATCTGCATCTTCAGTTGTTAAGGTATAGAAAACTTTTAGCGGTTCTCCAGATAAGCAGTTAATCAAGGCTGTGGCCCATTTGCTTTCTGGCCAACGATAACCTTTAGCCTGAACTTCGAATCGGTGTAAGAAGGATTCTAGACAGTCTGAGCGTTCATCGTATGTTGGCATGCGTGGAAGTTTCACGAAAAATTCATCACTATTATTATGTTTTCTTTCATGACCGGTTTTTGTTTTTTCAATTTCCAGCATCATTTGGGTCCTTTTGG
Source organism: Berghia stephanieae (assembly GCF_034508935.2). Classification (NCBI taxonomy): domain Eukaryota; kingdom Metazoa; phylum Mollusca; class Gastropoda; order Nudibranchia; family Aeolidiidae; genus Berghia; species Berghia stephanieae. The sequence continues at coordinate 4,402,601 of NC_088369.1, forward strand.
TTTCTTCTTCTGCTAAAGCTATTTGTCTTTTTAGTTCCCTTTCTTGGACTCTTTCTTCTCGTTCTTCTCTACGTATTCTTTCTTCATGTTCTTTTTCTTCTCTACGAATTCTTTCTTCATTTTCTTCTCTACGAATTCTTTCTTCATTTTCTTCTCTACGAATTCTTTCTTCTTTTTCTTCTTTTATTTTCTCTTCGCACCATGAAAATATTCTTTCCTGGGGTATTTCTAAGTCCTTTGCGAGACTTAAGTATCTTTTATATGCTTCCATTTTTGCAATAAATTAGTTACGATGTTTTATATATATATATATATATATATATTGACAGGATACTGTTACTGACTGTTTTATTTATTTACACTTACTGGAATGAACTGTTCTATTTTTAGAAATCTCTCTCTCTTATTTCAACTTATTATGTATGTTGAATTTGATGCCTTTTATCGTTATATCTTATAAAGCAATGTGTCAATACAATGCGGAGTTATTATGACTTGTGTCAATAACAATGTGTCAATCGCGTGTACTCTAAACTATGTTACTACGAAAAATGTATCACCAATGTGTGTGACTCGTCGTTAGTTTGTGTACAATTATTCGCAATGACGCTAATATACTAGAGTGTGATAACAATAATAGGATGCCAAAATAATCCCAAGTTATCTATCACTAAATATAACACGACGGCTAGTAGGCTCCTTTTATTATTATTTAGTTTTTAAAGACTCACTTTTCAGAACATAATATTTAAGTGGTTTTCGGTAACAGTAATATGCCAAAAATGCATTTAAAACAAATCACTATGCAAAACAAATCACGATGTCTATAGTTACTATGTGATGCCCAACTCATGTAAAAGAGAATAATGAAGGATATATTTACCAACTCAGTTCGTGGCTGGGACCTCTCTCTTGTTCAATGGTTGTTCAACAATTGTAATTAGGCATTGAAGAGTGTTTAACAGTGATGTCTGAAATACAAAACAATAAAATATCGTAAGATTTACAATAGTTACAAAATGTGTTCACAACACTGAGTGATTGGATGATAGGTGAATGAATCGTTATGGAATGTAAACATATTGAAAACAATTCATGAATGAGGCAAACAACAAAATGAAATGAGTGATATAATAACAAAGTGGACAAGGAATGAATGAATGAATGAAAAACTGAGTGAATAAATGAATGAAAGAATGAAGGGAGGAATAAATGTATGAATGATTGGATAAATGAGTGAATAAACGAATGAATGGATGAATGAATGAATGAATGAATGAATAAATAAATGAATGAACAATGAATGAATGAATGATTTATAAATGAATAAATGAATGAAGGAATGAATCAATAAAATGCTATTCAATTTGAGTGAAAGAATGAATGGATAAATTGCTATTCCATTTAAATGAAGAAATGAAAAAGAAAAAAAAATTAATCCTGTAAATAGGGAGTTCAATTAAAATATGATCAAGTGGGGCAATTAAGGGTTTTACAATTTAAACTTTAAAGTTAGATGAAATAGATATATGTAACTAAATAAATTCAATTCTTTATATGTGTCCCCTCCAAAATGTCATGGTCTCAAGTGAGTAAAGAGCTACTCGACTATGCATAAAGATATATGTAGAATGAGGCCCCAGAATTTACTAGTTACTATAAATGAAAAACAATTAACGATTTGTTTACAATGAAATAAAAATAATGATGAAATTTAATTAAAAAAGATAAACAGTGATCGTGGCAGTTACAAATAGAGATATGAATATTTTACGTAACTTATGATAATATGTCAGGTTCGTAAGTTTACGTTTCCAGGCAGTTGATGGGCTTGGATGATCTATTCCTCTGATAACAGGATCGGACTCGTAAAATTCCACTTCCAGGCAATTGGTAATGGGTTAATATGTAATCCTTTGACAGCGGGCTCGGGTTTGATCCTTGAATCAAAGTTAAAAGCTCCGGCGTCTTAATGGTGTAGATATAATATCTACAAAGTCCCAAAGGATAAAAATCTTACAGTATATAGAAGGAATTGAGCGACTGGCCGTCCGGCATAGATTGTGGAGAGAAAGTGAGTGTCAAATGTTAGACCTATCAGCTTTTATAATAAGTGGCTACGTGACAGAATGTAGAACGAAAAGTATTCACTAATTAGAAATTAATTCGAGGGAAGGCTATAAAAGGAAAGACGATCTAATATTAGAAGGTAAAGTTTATCTAAGCCTACCGAAATATAACTGGAGTGAGATGAATTCAGTTCTTAATAAAATAAAATTTAATAAGATAATTGTGAACAGCCTTTACTGTGACATTTAGATTCAAATATGTGTTGGTTTGGTGGTCTGGGGTGATGTTGGTAATTATAATGGAGCAGTCTAATCTCTAGTTTATTTGGATTCAAATGATTGTTGATTAGGTGGTCGGGGATATTTACTTGTAATAAATAACCATCTGTTCTGCAGCTTTTTTAAGATTCAAATATTTGTTGTTTAGAGTTTTAATTAACTCATTTTAAGATGGAGAGAAAGATAAAGTGAGAATATGTGACTCGTATAAAAAGGGAACAACACAAAACAAACGACGTTTCAGCCTTTTACTACCTGAAGAAGGCCAATGGCCGAAACGTCATTTGTTTCTGTTGTTCGCTTATATATATATATATATGAGTCACATTTACTCACTTTTTCTGTCTCTCCATTTTATTGGCTCATTTAGGCACCTTCAGTTCTTTTTTAGGTTTTACAAATTATTTTAAGTATGTTATTAGAAGAACTAGGTATTATCTTATCAAACCATGTTCAATGTGTGTTTTATTTTAACTTCAACACGATATTATAATAAAAGAATTTTTCTCACCTTTAAATTTATTTGTTTCGTTTTTTTTGTTTTTTTTGTTTGTTTTTTTTTTTTTGGTGATCTTTGGTTTAAATCACTGTCATATAATAAAAATAAATAAAACAAAATTCCCTTTATTCATCCCATAGGGAAAATTTGTCTCTACGGTCTATTCCAAGGGCAGACTGGAATAACCCAGGCGTCAGTCGCAGTGCAGCGCCAAAAATTATGCAAGGGCGAGGTGACTTGCTCAAGGCCACACAGCGCAGCGGCGGGTGATCGAACTCGGTACCATTTGGTTACGAAGCAAAGACCGTACCGCTGAGCCACGCTGCCCCCAAATGAATTATATCTCAGGGAATATGCAGAAGTTTTCCCAATGATTTGAACCAGAGCTGTCTACTTGAAATTGCCAAAATTAGTAGTTTCCCAGCGGAAAAAAAGGCACTTTAACTCACGCAACCCTAACACCGACTATGGGGAATGAGATTAGCGGAAGTGTAGCTTCCCTTGATTGGACGTCACCTTACAGAGAGAACGTCAATTTGGTTTTGAAATGTCTCAAGACGCTTTCACCGGAAGCGAGGTCGAGAGACGAATGCGCACAACCAACATGACGTTCTCTCTCTAATAACTTTTCCGCCGGTGACGTCACAGACTATGGGTGACGTCCAACCAAGAGACGCTACTCTTCCGCTAATCTCATTCCCTATATCCGTATTTTACCCGGGTTACTTTTACCACATTCCTATTTATTACATTTTTCTGAGACAAATTATAGGCGTTGTATCAAAGCTAATGTTTTTTAGTTTATACATGTTAATGATAGTTGAATAAAACTATCTAGGTACATGCTCATTTTTAATACATTGTTTCCAATTTTGAAAGTAGCAAAAATCTCTAGGATTGAGTGAGTAAAATAAAGATAAAAAAAATAAAGTGCGTAGATGTGACTCAAATATAAGGGAACAACACAGTGTTCCATTTTATTGGCTCATTTAGGCACCTCTAGTTTTGAGTTAAATAGCTTTAGAAATAAACAATTTGGCCCCAGCATGAACTTTTCTTTTCAACGAGATTTATTTTTGAGTCAAACAGGCGAATACAGTTCTCTAGCTGGGAGGAAAAATTCCTATTTCTACGAATTTTTCGTAGTACTAGCTGGGTCCGTTTGAACTGACATCATCATCATCATTGCCTTTTTCACCCTGAGTCAGGGTATAGGCCACAGACAAACAGTTTCCATCCTTCTCTATCCTGAGCTATCTTTTTAATCTCATTCCAGGTCTTACCACTTCTCTGTATATCAGCTTCTTTAATTCTTCTCCATGTTCCTCGCGGCATTCCTCTTGATACGACGCAATTCGAAGCTGCTTGTTTGGCGAAGACGTCATCGGGTCAGCAGAGTCCTTTCGGCTTTATCTGTTGCCCTTCATAAATTCTGTCATTCCAGAAACTCTTCGGTCGCCCAAGTTAAAAAAGGATTTGGTTTGTCTGTCTGCGTTTCTGTAACGGTTTGAGTTTAACGGAAAGGGGTGTTAACTGACACAACAACATAAAGCAGGAGGCGTTGGTTTAGTAAATATGATTTTATATTATGTTTATTGATTATTGATCGATTGATGGTCAAGACATAATGGAGTGATGGAATGGAAAGCATAATTCGTGACGGCACACCTTCCTATTTTCCAGTTCAAAACGCATTGGAAGTGTGTAGCCAGTCTCCTCGAGACAATATATATATATATATATATATATATATATATATATATATATATATATATATAAGTATATATATATATATATTTATTTATATAATGAATAGGTTAAATGAAACATAAGGTGGTACAACTATTTTAGTAACAGGATGTATGGGTAGATTCTTATCTTATGATTACGGGGTGCTTAACAGCGAGGATGGATGATCTTCATTGACGACCAGCATAGCATTTATTTAGTCCAGAATATAAGACGTCATCGCTTTGAAACCAGAAAATCATTTACACA
>NC_088369.1:4412445-4419945 GCF_034508935.2 Berghia stephanieae
AGACATGCGCACCAATGAGGTTTTATATCTGCATCGGCGCACGAACGTCGTAAAGATATTTCCCGAAATAAGCTTACTCCCCTCTTGTGATATTGGACTCGTCCAGACCGAGATACGTTTAAAATGTCGTGGAAGGTCTCATGTATATCAAAAGGGGTGGTTAGTCTGTTGACGTTAGTTTTAAAGTTTTTGAATTGGGTTGGGTATGATTTCTGAAAGTCTGCTGGGAACCTGAAGGCAAAGTAAGGCATCCGTTCTTCGACCTTTCCTTGGGCTGTAGCCCGAATGTCCTCGAATCGAGCCCCGTGATCGGACATGAGAACTAGTATCGTTTTGTCCAGATGACCTTTGGAGTGCAGGTCTTTTAGGAACTGGCTGAAATCCTCGTCTATCTGATGAAGTGAAATAAAAAAAAATTAAAAATTGAGCTTTATATAGCGCAATATCGACTAAATGTGCTCAAAGCGCTTTACAAGGGGACCCTGGTCAACAGCAACATTTAACATGTGGGACGGACATGACGGCTGTTAGGCGATATTACAATTTTTTGGACAAAGACAACACTGTTAACGGCCAGGTACTCATTTTACACATGAGTACGGTGAGAGAATGTGAGTAAAGAGCCTATTCCAAGGACCCAACTATGCGCCGAGCGCGAGGCTCGATCCCAGGACCTTCCGATCCGAAAGCGAGTGTCATACCACTAGACCACATTGCCGCACAAAAAATGGGAAAGAAAAAGTAAAAGACAATGCGTATTAAGTTCTGTCACAAATTTATCGATAATGGTGTCTCGGCATGGCAGTCTTGTGCTATGGGAACCACCTGAGAGAACCAGAAGCAGAGGCAGGCAGGATAAAACTTACATTGACTGTCTGCTAGATGACACAGGAATGGACAACACCCGGGAGCTGCGTACGCTTATGGAGGACAGGACAGAATGGCGAAGACTTGTGGCTCATGTTGGGCGCCCCAACGGGTAAGTAAGTAAGTATGGCAGTATAATTAGAGCGATCTATATCAAAGTTTTCGTCGAACTTAGTCATCGATCAACACTTGGATATTTTTTGATGAATCTAAACATTTTGCGTTCTTTATGAAAGCTGTAACTATATTGAGAGTTTTATATAGCGCAATTATATCCACTCGAAGTCTCAAAGCGCTTTACAAGGGGTCCCAAGCCAACTGCAACATGCAACATGTGGGACGAGACATGACGCCTGTTAGGCGATATTATATTTTCCGGACCTAACAACGCTGTTAACGGCCAGATTATCATTTCACACTTGAGTACGGTGGGAGAATGTGAGTAAAGAGCCTTTTCCAAGGACTCAACTATGCGCCGAGTGAGGCTCGAACCCAGGACCTTCTGATCTGAAAGCGAGTGTCATACCACAAGACTACATAGCCACACAATATAACCATGGGTTAGGCTCAACAAATTGACCCATTGTGATAATGTTGGATATTTGGAAAACTGTGAACACTGTTTTTTTAATGTATTTTTAGTCATTTTGAGCAGATTATGCAATGTGGCCAATGACTTGAGCATATAGAACAAAAAATAGAGATAGTCCCGACGTGCACTTAATCGCAGGTCTGATAACCCAATTAATTATGGGCTCGTTGTTGTAATGGAAATCTCTAAAAAATGACACAAAATATTTTCCATTACAACAATGTTAAACTAGGCCTATAAGTTGGTTCGGAAGTCATACCTTTATATATGTACACGTCGGATAGTCCCCATTGGTATTACTATTTAATAATTAAAAAGCCTGAGATTGTGTGCAAGGAATAATCTATAAAGAAAAGTGAAAATAATCTACGGTGCGGTTAAAAGCCAACAGCAAGACTTGATAAATATGTAGGATTGAGTTATTCTATTTATAGATTCCTTAATATATGTTCCTTTTCTATCTGACATATTTAAGCTCTGTAGGCCTACATTAGTAAATATTATCTTATCTATCTATAGTACAATTCATATGTTTATCTATATCTGTCTATCTATCTATCTATCTATCTATCTATCTATCTATCTATCTATCTATCTATCTATCTATCTATCTATCTATCTATCTATCTATCGATCTATCTATCTATCTATCTATATCTATCTATCTATCTATCTATCTATCTCTCTCTCTCTCTTTATATATATATATATATATATATATATATATATATATATATATATATATATATATATATATGTTAACTATCTTCTTGTCTATCTATCTATCTATCTATTTACAAATTTACCATTATACACTTCAATAAGAATTCATCTACTCATCCATAAATAAATCTATCCATCCATTAATCTCTACATCAGTATTCTATAAGCTATTTTAACAATCTTACTTTTTTAAGCTGATTGTTGTCATTATGGCTGTACTCCGAGTGAAATCCGAACATGAATTTTGGTTTGTCTCCATACATCTTGTACAAGTCTCGAAACCAGCCGAGGAAGACTTTATGTCTCGGAACGGAGCCAAGACAGAAGGGCTTGTGGTGGGAGTACATGGGCTCTGCCAGCATGAAGTATGTCCTCATGCTGTGGTCTGTGGGTTGTCGCGTGAAGCCTTTTAAGCGATACTGGGGAGATATAGTGGTTATGTTGTTTTAGTTGATGTTATTGTTAATGATGATGATGATGATGATGATGATGATGATGATGATGAGGAGGAGGAGGATGATGGTGATGATGACGATGATGATGATGATGATGATGATGATGATGATGATGGTGATGATGGTAATGATGATGACGTGATGATGATGTGATGATGATGATGATGATGATGATGATGATGATCATGATGATGATGATGATGATGATGATGATGAGAGGAGGAGGATGATGTGATGATGAGATGATGATGTAATGATGAGATGATGATGATGATGTGAGATGATGATGACTGTATGATGATGATGATGTATGGTAATGATGATGACGTTGATGATGATGATGTTGATGATGATGATGATGATGATGATGATGATGATGATGAACGGTTTGTGGTGGGAGTACATGGGCTCTGTCAGCATGAAGTATGTCCTCATGCTGTGGTATGTCGGTTGTCGGGTGAAGCCTTTTAAGCGATACTGGGGAGACAAGGGTATACAGCTGGTGTATGTTGTTTTGTTGTTATTGTTAATGATGATGATGATGATGATGATGATGATGATGATGATGATGATGATGATGATGATGAAGATGATGATGATGAGATGATGATGATGGAGTGAAGAGGATGAGTGATGATGATGATGATGAGATGATGATGTGAGATGATGATGATGAGATGATGATGATGATGATGATGATGATGATGGATGATGATGATGGATGATGAGTGATGATGATGATGAGATGAGATGATGATAAGATGATGAGATGATATGATGATGAGATGATAGATTGATGATGATGATGATGATGATGATGATGATGATGATGAATGATGAGATGTGAGATGATGATGTGAATGTATGTAGCATGAATGATGATGTATATGTGATGAGATGATGATGATGATGAAGATATAGATATGGAGAGCAATGAGTTGATGAAGGATGATGTGTGAGATGATGATGATGATGATGAAGATGATGATGATGATGATGATGATGATGATGATGATGATGAACGTTTTGTGATGGGAGTACATGTTTCTGCGAGCATGAAGTATAAAAATAAGTCAGAGCATGTCGCAAGTAATTCCTTTATCAGTGTGACAAAACATTGTGATGATTACTCACTAACTGTGAGACTTGCCTATCTCTTAGTTTAGCAGGTATTAAGGGTAGCTATGGAATTAAGGATTGTTTACCTGGCATTTATGTTGACAGGAAATAAACGGTCAAGGGGACGGAACGGGCTATACGGCAGGAAATATTCTGATTGGTCGATTCTTTATACCAAACACTATAACGATCAATGGGAGCGATCTATATTTTGTTTTCGTCCAACCATGTCATCAATCACATGATATGTTGCTGTCCAACGATTGGATATTTCTTCAGAGATGTGAACACGCTGCTTTGTTTATGAAAGTTGTAAACATACCCATGTGTCAAGCTGAACAAAATGACCAATCGTGATGTTAGATATTTCAAAAACTGTGAACACTTTTCACTTTGTGGGTCACTTTGAATACATATTCAACTGTGACCAATGACCTCGAGCACATGGAAATGTAATATAGATCATGCCCATTACTTGGCTTTGAATCAAAGACTGAGAATCGTGATGTTCCAAGCACACCAGTGACGATGCTTCAGCGGTTTTGATCCTTACCTGAAACGTTCCGATATAAGACATGTCCTCAGCCCAGGCCGTGATGTATCCCCGTTTCTTGAAGTCCTGCCATACCCAGGGGTAGTCATCTACGGTTACGGAACCGGGATCACCACGGCGTGAGGACGGCAGGTCGTGTTCAGCATTGCCTGTCAGAATGGGCAGCAAAGCCTGGTAGAGAAATGAATCATTAATAATGAAATTTAAATTGAATATTGTCAAAATTGTGACCCTGCGTCTCAAAGCGGTATTATGTCGGGTCGACCCCGGTGTTGAAATTTGAATTTAATTTATAGTCACAATTATGAAACTTGAGATTAAATTATATTCGGTATAGAGGAGTATAAATGTCATTTGTTACATGTGAAAAAACTCAAAGTCCGTATTTGCTCCCATTTCAATTTTAAATTCAGTTTTTGGAATCCGATTAATCCCGACATAATACCGTTTTGAGACGGCGGGTCACAATTTGTTGTTAAACAATAGCAGTTAATGCTAGAGTTTAATTAAACAATATATGTATGAATACATGTATCTATTTACATTCAGAGACACACATACAAACAATCACACACACACATACACACACGCATGCCCAAACACATAATTACGATTTAATGGTGCTTCTATTTAGTTATTTACTGTAATAGTAGTTGTCCATAGTAGCAGCAGTAGTCTTCGTCGTAGTAGAGGTAGCAGCAATTTTAGAAGTAATAGCGCAGTAGCAGCAGTAGTAGCAGTGGTTGTAGTAGTAGTAGTAGTAGTAGTAGTAGTAGTAGTAGTAGTAGTAGTAGTAGTAGTAGTAGTAGTAGTTAGTAGTAGTGTAGTAGTAGTAGTAGTAGTAGTAGTAGTAGTAGTAGTAGTAGTAGTAGTAGGAGGAGGGGAGGAGAGGAGAGGAGGAGGAGGAGGAGAGGAGGAGGAGGAGGAGAGGAAAAGGAAGAGAGGAGGAAGACAGGAGAAGGAGGAGGAGGAGAGGAGAGGAGGAGGAGGAGGAGGAGGAGGAGGAGGAGGAGAAGAAGAAGAAGAAGAAGAAGGAAGAAGAAGAAGAAGAAGAAGAAGAAGAAGAAGAAGAAGAAGAAGAAGAAGAAGAAGAAGAAGAAGAAGAAGAAAGAAGAAGAAGAAAGAAGAAGAAGAAGAAGAAGAAGAAGAAGAAGAAGAAGAAGAAAAGAGAAGAAGAAGAAGAAGAAGAAGAAGAAGAAGAAGAAGAAAGAAGAAGAAGAGAAGAAGAAGAAGAAGAAGAAGAAGAAGAAGAAGAAGAAGAAGAAGAAGAAGAAGAAGAAGAAGAAGAAGAAGAACAAGAACAAGCACAAGAACAAGAACAAGAACAAGAACCGGACTAGGAGCAAGAGATTCATGTTTACCTGTACCGTCCCGTCCCCTACTATATTGTATCCATTGAGCTCGATACCACCAAGCTCTCGAACAAAGAAGTCCCAAGTCTTTGGAAGATTCCTCAGCCAAGACATTCGAGATACGGAGTCAAAACCTGTATGTTGTGGTATGGGGAGATGCCATGAAAAGAAAACAAAATATTGTTACACAACTAGAAATAGAAAACCCTATATTATTGTAGTTTGAGATTTATAATTATTTAACCCTCTCCTTACCAACCACAGTAATAATCGTCACATTGTTTACGATACAACCAACATTTTTTAAAATTCAAATTTCTTTTGTATATCATAAAATTTAATGAAAATGAACAGTGTGTTGTAAAGTAGATATGTTTTGCCAAAGAAATTATGTATCGCAAGAACTTACTGCTATTGTGTTTGAGTGATAAAAAAATCTATTTTTGTGTTGGTTGGGTGTGAAGTTTTGGGGAAAATCCTGAAAATGGCTGGTAAGGAGAGATTTAGAGAATAATATAATATTATGTGGTCCAACGCCTGAACAGGGAAGAGTGGCTCAATGGTTTGGCCTTTCCTTCGTACCTGAAAGGTCGACTACCCGCCGTGCTAGGTGGAATTGAGCACGTCACATCGCTCTAGATAATTTTTGAGGCGCTGCATTGCAGGCAGCTGTCGCCTGGGTTATTCCAGTCTTCTATTGGAATCGAGGGCGTACACCAACTTCACTTCCAGCAACATTGGATCAAGATCAAATATATTTAGAACCAACAACCGAAGAACTAATTTCAACAACACAAGAAAACCCCCAATTGCCCCAGCAGCACCTTAACACACATGATGAGGACATTCAAAAGCTAAGAACGCTTGCACTGGAAAGAGATTTATGGAAATAAATTACTAATTGGATACTAAGAACAGACTGACACACTTGAAGAAACACACACATAGTTCAAGGCAAGCGTCCAAAGACTCAGGGCGGCCATATTCATTCATTCATTCATTGGAATAGATCTTAAGATAAGTTTCTTTTCCCTTTGGGGATGAATAATTGGAATATATTTTATTCATTTAGTTTTTTCTTCTTATTTTGCTGAATTGTAATATTAGAGCGAGAGGCGGGGGGGGGGGGGGAGATAGATAGATAGATAGAGAGAGAGAGAGAGAGAGAGAGAGAGAGAGAGAGAGAGAGAGACAGACAGAGAGAGAGAGACAGACAGAGAGAGAGACAGATAGTTAAAGAGAGAGAGAGAGAGAGAGAGATCGATCTAAGCAACCTTGCATCAACCCTCTCCTTACCACCCATAGGAAAATCGTCACTTTCGTTACGATACAACCAACAATTTTATCATTCTGATTTCTGATTTTCAATTAATTTTAGTTATGTTATAACTATATTAAAAAACTAGACATTGTGCTGTAGACCCCATTTTGCTGAACAATATTATGTATAGAATGTATTTGCTTTTCTATTTGAGTAAGAAAAATCTCTTGGTGGGGTTCCTGACCTCCCATAGTGGGCAGAGAGGTACTTAAGGTGTCTTCTATCCCCCTATATCTGTTTACTGGCGCTGATGCTCTTGGAATCTACACCTGATCCCTATTTGTTCCCAGTTCCCTTATGTCTTAATTTTTCTTGGGTGCTTTCATTGTAATTCTAGAACTTTTTACTTTCCCATGTTCTTCCTTTTTACTGGCGCTGATATAAGTAACCTAAATGTGTTGAAAGCGCCGTCAAACCCTTCAAAACAACAAACAAACAACAAGAAAAATATATTTTTTGTGTTTGGTGGAATTGAAGTTTTGGGGAAAGCTCTAAAAATACTGGTATGGAGAGAGTTA
>NC_088369.1:4422445-4452445 GCF_034508935.2 Berghia stephanieae
ATATATATATATATATATATATATATATATATATATTATTAACTGAGAGTCCTCCTCACTAATTAAGATGGTGACGCAACTATTACATACAAGACCTTGCAGTCGAGTCGGCAGGGCTTTTGGGTTACAAAACCACTATTTACCCATCGGTCAGCGGTACTCTTTGATGTATACAACACTCACCGCCTTTACGCAAAGCTGCCTGCCCATAAATCAAGAGACGATCTCCTAACTGTTCATAAGCGAACTGTCAAACGAGCAATCGATGATTGGATAAGAATCTCAAGATCTCATATAATAAGGTAAGTTTTGGAGAGGTGATATCCCCCCACCCGTCATCGGACAGAACTTTCATTGCGTTATATCATATGAGCTCCGCCTCCTCTTTCTATTCCGGAGTGACGAGATTAGACGAGAGGACGCGAGAAAAAACTGATCACGTGTCCGTTCAGTCGTTCGTTCGGTGTCCGTTCGGTGAGCAACTATAACTCAGTAATGTTATGAGCTTCTTAGCCAAGCGCATACTATCTATAGATAGAATGCGCTTGACCAAGGAGTTCACAACATTGCCATCCGGAAGTATAACGGACCAACACACAAACTCTGTGTCACCATGAAATTTTGTAGTCTGGTTAATACAGTTTAGTGGGAACAACTCACAAACGCGGATGGCAAAAACAATAACAAAGGCCTGAGTGACGTCATCTGCATACTATCTATATATTTAGGCTATCGGAGCATGCTGGGAGAGAAAATTATTTATTTCTAAAGCTATTCATAGTGACTTTTTTTTTCCATTGGAAACTACGAATTTTTTGAAATTTCGGGTAGGCAGCTCTGTAGCAGTGGGATGACACTCGCCTTCGGACCGACCGTAGGGCCCGGGGTTCAAGTCCCAGTTAGTTATTATATTTAAAAATTAAGAAACAGGCACTGGTGTAGGATAAAAACATGAAAGTGTGTGTTAAGTAATCAAGAGGTCTGAGGTTCGATCCCCAGTAGAGGAAGACTTATTTATTGGGATGGCTATAATTTCTTTTCTTGTGTTTTTCTTTCTTCTCCTGGGTTTGAGCCTCGCTCGGCGCATAGTTGAGTTGAGTCCTTGGAGAAGGCTCTTAACTCACATTAGTAGACCTGGACGTTAACAGCGCTGTCGCCGTCCGAAAAAAACAAACTGTAATAGTAATACTTATCCCCGAACAGGCGTCTAGTCCCATCCTACATGTTAAATGTCGCTGTTGACCAGGGACCCCTTTGTAAAGCGCTTTGAGAACGTTTAGTGGATATTGCTCTGTATATAAAAGCTCAATTTTGTTTGATTGTTTTGTCTGGTTCTGTTTCATCCATACTTTTTAAGATGTTTATCTTACATCAGTGCCTGCTCCCTAATTTGTCAATTCAATATAGATATTCGAAGTGACGTCACTCAGGTCTTTGTTATTGTTATTTGCCATCCGCGTTTATGAGTAGTTCTCACTAAACTGTATTCACCAGACTATAAACGATCATGGTTACACACCGTTTTGTGTGTTGGTCCGTTATACTTCCCGATGGCAATGTTATGCTTCTTAGTCAAGCGCATATTATCTATAGATAGTTCGAAGTTGACGTCACTCAGGTCTTTGTTATTGTTATTTGCCACCCGCGTTTATGAGTAGTTCTCACTAAAATCTATTCCCTAGACTATAAACGATCATGGTTACACAGAGTTTTGTGTGTTGTCCAGTTATACTTCCGGATGGCAATGTTGTGAACTTCTTAGCCAAGCGCATACTATCTATAAGAGACTCAAAGTTGATGCCTGGAGAAAGGTTTCAAAATCTCACACTTTCAACGTACAGTTACACACAGTTTTGTGTGTTGGCCAGTTATACTTCCGGATGGCAATGTTGTGAACTTCTTAGCCAAGCGCATACTATCTATAAGAGACTCAAAGTTGATGCCCGGAGAAAGGTTTCAAAATCTCACACTTTCACCGTACCTGCTCATATCATTACCAAATTGATGTTAGAGACAAGTCGAACCCCGTTTGATAAAGGTTAAAATTTGAAATCCATTGCCTCGAGGAACTAGTGGAGAGATAGAGAGGCGACAATCCGATAATAAGATGTCAAAGGTCACACCACCAAGACGCCATCGGAAAGATGTTACACTATACCATCCGTCGCCTCGTCATGGTGGGAAGTTTGCCAAGAGTGAGTGGATGTGAAATAAAACATCGTAAGTCAGACAAGTAGTGGTTGACGTCGATAGTCAATTGTCGGCTACCATGTTGTCAATGAAATGTACTTTATATATAGTTAATTGTCGGCTACCATGTTGTCAATGAAATGTACTTTATATATAGTTAATTGTCGGCTACCATGTTGTCAATGAAATGTACTTTATATATAGTTAATTGTCGGCTACCATGTTGTCAATGAAATGTACTTTATATATAGTTAATTGTCGGCTACCATGTTGTCAATGAAATGTACTTTATATATAGTTAATTGTCGGCTACCATGTTGTCAATGAAATGTACTTTATATATAGTTAATTGTCGGCTACCATGTTGTCAATGAAATGTACTTTATATATAGTTAATTGTCGGCTACCATGTTGTCAATGAAATGTACTTTATATATAGTTAATTGTCGGCTACCATGTTGTCAATGAAATGTACTTTATATATAGTTAATTGTCGGCTACCATGTTGTCAATGAAATGTACTTTATATATAGTTAATTGTCGGCTACCATGTTGTCAATGAAATGTACTTTATATATAGTTAATTGTCGGCTACCATGTTGTCAATGAAATGTACTTTATATATAGTTAATTGTCGGCTACCATGTTGTCAATGAAATGTACTTTATATATAGTTAATTGTCGGCTACCATGTTGTCAATGAAATGTACTTTATATATAGTTAATTGTCGGCTACCATGTTGTCAATGAAATGTACTTTATATATAGTTAATTGTCGGCTACCATGTTGTCAATGAAATGTACTTTATATATAGTTAATTGTCGGCTACCATGTTGTCAATGAAATGTACTTTATATATAGTTAATTGTCGGCTACCATGTTGTCAATGAAATGTACTTTATATATAGTTAATTGTCGGCTACCATGTTGTCAATGAAATGTACTTTATATATAGTTAATTGTCGGCTACCATGTTGTCAATGAAATGTACTTTATAATAGTTAATTGTCGGCTACCATGTTGTCAATGAAATGTACTTTATATATAGTTAATTGTCGGCTACCATGTTGTCAATGAAATGTACTTTATATATAGTTAATTGTCGGCTACCATGTTGTCAATGAAATGGACTTTATATATAGTTAATTGTCGGCTACCATGTTGTCAATGAAATGTACTTTATATATAGTTAATTGTCGGCTACCATGTTGTCAATGAAATGTACTTTATATATAGTTAATTGTCGGCTACCATGTTGTCAATGAAATGTACTTTATATATAGTTAATTGTCGGCTACCATGTTGTCAATGAAATGTACTTTATATATAGTTAATTGTCGGCTACCATGTTGTCAATGAAATGTACTTTATATATAGTTAATTGTCGGCTACCATGTTGTCAATGAAATGTACTTTATATATAGTCTAATTGTCGGCTACCATGTTGTCAATGAAATGTACTTTATATATAGTTAATTGTCGGCTACCATGTTGTCAATGAAATGTACTTTATAATAGTTAATTGTCGGCTACCATGTTGTCAATGAAATGTACTTTATATATAGTTAATTGTCGGCTACCATGTTGTCAATGAAATGTACTTTATATAATATATTAAATTGTCGGCTACCATGTTGTCAATGAAATGTACTTTATATATAGTCAATTGTCGGCTACCATGTTGTCAATGAAATGTACTTTATATTAGTTTATTGTCGGCTACCATGTTGTCAAAGAAATGTACTTTATAATATAGTAATCCACCATTTGTCAAGAAAGACTTATAATATAATAATCGTACCATGTTGTCAAAAATAACTTTAATATATAATGTCGCACCATTTCAAGAAATTACATATATATAATTCGGCTAACCATGTTGTCAATGAAAATGACTTAATATAGTCAATTGTCGGCTACCATGTTGTCAATGAAATGTACTTTATATATAGTTAATTGTCGGCTACCATGTTGTCAATGAAATGTACTTTATATATAGTTAATTGTCGGCTACCATGTTGTCAATGAAATGTACTTTATATATAGTTAATTGTCGGCTACCATGTTGTCAATGAAATGTACTTTATATATAGTTAATTGTCGGCTACCATGTTGTCAATGAAATGTACTTTATATATAGTTAATTGTCGGCTACCATGTTGTCAATGAAATGTACTTTATATATAGTTAATTGTCGGCTACCATGTTGTCAATGAAATGTACTTTATATATAGTTAATTGTCGGCTACCATGTTGTCAATGAAATGTACTTTTATATATCAATTGTCGGCTACCATGTTGTCAATGAAATGTACTTTATATATAGTCAATTGTCGGCTACCATGTTGTCAATGAAATGTACTTTATATATAGTCAATTGTCGGCTACCATGTTGTCAATGAAATGTACTTTATATATAGTTAATTGTCGGCTACCATGTTGTCAATGAAATGTACTTTATATATAGTTAATTGTCGGCTACCATGTTGTCAATGAAATGTACTTTATATATAGTCAATTGTCGGCTACCATGTTGTCAATGAAATGTACTTTATATATAGTCAATTGTCGGCTACCATGTTGTCAATGAAATGTACTTTATATATAGTCAATTGTCGGCTACCATGTTGTCAATGAAATGTACTTTATATATAGTCAATTGTCGGCTACCATGTTGTCAATGAAATGTACTTTATATATAGTAATTGTCGGCTACCATGTTGTCAATGAAATGTACTTTATATATAGTTAATTGTCGGCTACCATGTTGTCAATGAAATGTACTTTATATATAGTTAATTGTCGGCTACCATGTTGTCAATGAAATGTACTTTATATATAGTTAATTGTCGGCTACCATGTGTCAATGAAATGTACTTAAATATATGCGCCATTGTAATGAAATGTATAAAAAATGTCGGGCACTTGGAGTGGTGGGGAAGGGGGGGGGGGGGATATTTTTTGGTTCATCAAATTAAAACAAAAACCCAAAGGAAAAAAAAAACAAACCAACAAACACCCCCCCCCCCCCCAAAAAAAAAAAAAAATCAAAAAAAAAAAAAACAAAAAAACAAACAACAAAAAATCCAACAAAAAACAAAAAAACAAAAAAACAAAACAAAACAAAAAAAAAACAGCAACATAAAAGAAACAGGACAAAACCGACTATAAACTCTAGCAGTAGAGAGAAAGACACAACAATCCGACAATAACATGTCAAAGGTCACACAACCAAGACGCCATCGGAATGATCTTACACTACACCCCGTCGTCCGATCCTGGCAAGTTTGCCAAGAGTGGATGTGAAATAAAACATCGAAAGTCACAGAAGACAAGTAGTGGTCGATAGTCAATTGTCGGCGACCATGTTGTCAATGAAATGTACTTCCCCAAAAAAATGTCGGGCACTTGGACTGGTGGGGGAAGGGGGGGGGGGGATATTTTTGGTTCATCAATTTTTTTTTTAAACCCAAAGGAAAAAAAAAACAACAACAAAAACAACCCCCCCCCAAAAAAACAAAAACAAAAACAAAAACAAAAACAACAGAAAAAAAAAGAAACAGACCAAAATGGAATCAAAACTCCAGCAGTAGAGAGAAAGACACAACAATCCGACAATAACATGTCAAAGGTCACACAACCAAGACGCCATCGGAATGACTTACACTACACCCCGTCGTCCGATCCTGGCAAGTTTGCCAAGAGTGGATGTGAAATAAAACATCGAAAGTCACAGAAGACAAGTAGTGGTCGATAGTCAATTGTCGGCTACCATGTTGTCAATGAAATGTACTTCCCCAAAAAAATGTCGGGCACTTGGACTGGTGGGGGAAGGGGGGGGATATTTTTGGTTCATCAATTTTTTTTTTTAAACCCAAAGGAAAAAAAAACAACAAAAAAACAACCCCCCCCCAAAAACAAAAACAGAAACAAAAACAAAAACAACAGAAAAAAAAAGAAACAGACCAAAATGGAATCAAAACTCCAGCAGTTGAGAGAAAGATACGTCAATCCGATAATAACGTGTCAAAGGTCACACAACCAAGACGCCATCGGAATGATCTTACACTACACCCCGTCGTCCGATCCTGGCAAGTTTGCCAAGAGTGAGTGGATGTGAAATAAACATCGTAAGTCAGACAAGTGGCCGACGGTTATCTGTCGGCAACGACATTATCCATTATCGCTGTAGGTACTTCGAATTTTTTTTAGAAAGTCTGACATTTACACATCAAATATACGTTGGGTTTGTTTGTTTTTTTTTTTGTTTTTTTTTTGTTTTTTTGTTTTTTCGTATTTCTGTAATGTGGTTTCTTAGAAGGATGTTAAGAATTTCATGGACAGATAAGAAAACTAATAAAGAAATATTAGAGCAAGCTGAAACTATAAGGTTATTAATTCGTACAATAAGAAAAATGACAAATGCAATTTTTAGGGCACCTAAATCGACATAAATGTATTGAACATCTTGCTCTCACAGGAAAGGTAAAAAGAGTAAGGTAGATCAAGAAAAACATATTTGAATAGTTTGAACAGCTGGGTGACAAAAGAAATAAAAGAGTAATATTATTCTGAGGTTATCTGGTCAGAGAGATGAATGGCGTACCATGATCACCGATGTCTGGCACAGACTTGGTACTTGAAGAAGAAGAAGATTTCTGTTTTATCTCAGCTTTTATTGTTTTGTGCGGCTATGTGGTCTATAGATAGTATGCAGATGACGTCACTCAGGCCTTTGTTATTGTTTTTGCCATCCGCGTTTGTGAGTTTTTCTCACTAAACTGTATTAACCAGACTATAAAAGTTCATGGTTACACAGAGTTTGTGTGTTGGTCCGTTACACTTCCGGATGGCAATGTTGTGAACTCCTTGGCCAAGCGCAATCTATCTATAGATAGTTCGAAGATGACGTCACTCAGGCCTTTGTTATTGTTTTTGCCATCCGCTTTTGTGAGTTGTTCTCACTAAACTGTATTAACCAGACTATAAACGTTCATGGTTAACAGAGTTTGTGTGTTGGTCCGTTATACTTCCGGATGGCAATGTTGTGAACTCCTTGGCCAAGCGCATTCTATCTATAGGGAATGAGATTAGCGGAAGAGTAGCGTCCCTTTATTGGACGTCACCCATAGTCTGTGACGTCACCGGCGGAAAAGTTATTAGAGAGAGAACGTCATGTTGGTTGTGCGCATGCGTCTCTCGTCCTGGGGTTTAATATATTTGATACGTTACATCAATAATGAAGTCCGAATTCTTTTTTCTATTTTTTTTTAAGGGGGGGGGGGGGGGGGGAGGAGGGTGGAGAGATGGCGATATTTAATTGATCGACCGGTCGCATGAAAATGGTTTTACTTATCGGATGATGGCTATTGCTGAAAAACGTGGTTTTATAGGAGAAAAATAAAAAGAAATAAATGTGAGATTTTTATTGTAACATAATTTTTTTTTGGTCAGTTTTAGACTCTGTGTGTCTACAAAGGACAACGGGACATGTGACTGGATAACATCAAAGAATGGACAGGATTGACGCTGTATGAGATGACTGAGTAAGCCAATGACCGAGATGCATCTCACACGCTCTCCCCCCCCCCCCTCGGACGACCAATGGGAATGAGTGAATGATTGAGTGAGTGAGTGATTGAGTGAGTAGGTAAGGGAGTTAGTGAGTGTCTATTTTTTCAGTAATGATAAATAAACCAATGAGTGATATTCTTGGGCGCGGCTATGTGGTCTAGTGGTATGGGACCGGAAGGTCCTGGGTTCGAGCCTCGTTCTGCGCATAGTTACGTCCTTGGAAAAGGCTCTTTACTCACATTATCTCCCCGTACTCAGGTGCAAAACGAGTACCTGGCCGTTAACAGTGTTGTTTTTTTAAAATTTGTAATATCGCCTAACAGGCGTCATGTGAAGCGATTCCTTTACCACATAAGCTATCGGGACGCCCTACCTCCCCCCCCTGAATTATACTGGTTAATTGGAAGGTAAAATAAAACAAATTACCTTGAAAAAGTCGGAGACTAACGGAGCCCCGCTCGGCATGGGTTTGATGTGCTCGGCGTGTCGAGCTGAGAAATCGTTTTTTCCACGAACGATTGGTGCGTATTCGCAAGTGATCCTGCCGTACTTTGCCCTGGCCGTCGGCGAGATTTGGAATGTTCCGTTCTGGACAAACACCCAGTTCTCATCTGTATTGCAAACAACAGCATCTACCCTGGGAAATAAGAAGGCAAATATAATAATAGAAGAAGAAGAAAAAAAAAAGAACGAGTTAATTTAGATGTCGGATTTAGTTGTGACATTGTTGTTAGTATGGTATTGTTTCTATGTTATATGTTCGTGTTGAGAATATTGGCTGTTAAGCTTAATTGCTGGCCAACTAACTTGGCGGAGGTTGTGTGTGTTGGACCCGCGATCTCCAGTAGTCGGTGAGAGAGAGAGAGAGAGAGAGAGAGAGAGAGAGAGAGAGAGAGAGAGACAGAGAGAGAGAGAGAGAGAGAGAGAGCTCTAAGATTGACCCGAGTTAGAGACGATCTTTTTTGGGATCGTGGATAGCTCATACGATAGAGTCACGCTCTCACCGGCCAGGCGGAGTTGTCGTACCAATAAGGTTGCGGGTTCAAACCCCATCACCGCCGCGAAAAAAAATATTTATTCTCTATTGTCTTCTGGCACTTTCCTACAAACTCATCTCTTGTAGTTAGTATGGCATTATACGATTCTTAGACTCTTGCGTTTTGGAATTCCGGAAGTGTTCCCAACTACTTCACGAGCTTGCGAGTGTGCGTTCGAAACAAAGTTCGAATTCCAAAATGGAAGACTCTAAGAAATGTTTTATTTTACCCCTCAATCGATCCCGATTTCGTCATCTCTGAATAAAAGACATTTTCAAAAATATTTAAATGATACTTATTTTTCCAAAAAATTTTTTTAGTGATTAACACACCGGAGATTGACTCCGACGACCCGGCACTGCCGTCCACTGCCGTCTTCCCGATAAAGACGTCGGGCACGGACAAAATACTAATAATAAAGAGAAGAGCCGCTAGACCTAACCATACCAAGCTCCCGACGGCCTCTGCCGTTTTTTTTTTTCGAGCTTGGTATTGGTAGGTCTAGCGGCTTTATTCTTAGTCTTTTGTCCGTGCCCGACGTCTTTATCCGGAAGACGGCAGAGGACGGCAGTGCCGGGAGGTCGGAGTCAGACTTGGTGTGGCATAGCCCTTAATCAATCTGTATCGTCATTCGAAGTTAAAAAACACCATTTTTGTTGAAAGAAATACAATTTCATGAAATAAATTCTGAGATACCATAGATCTACCCCTAGAAAAATGGCATATTGAGAACAAAGCAAAATAGCTTTCCGTTTTTTCACATTTTTCATACTATTTGTACCCTTTTCATGTTTATATATAGGTCTAGTCTAATTTGAGAAATAGTTTCTAAAAATAATTTCTAAGATAATAAAATGTCGTTTTTAACTTAAATCTCAAAATCAATTATTTGAAGGATTTTCCTAATATAATAAATAGACCCAAACCGCCTCTTAAATAAATCAATAATGTCCAACCTAAAAATAGAATAATGCTAAAATAGAATATGGTATTTAAAAGTTGAGATAAAAAATATAAAGTGAGTAGATGTGACTCATATAAAAGGGAACAACACAAAACAAACAACGTTTCGGCCCTTGGCCTTCGTCAGGAGACAGTAAACAAAAACACAAACAAATATGTAAATTTACAAAATATCACATTTTGTCAAATGTGGAAATAAAGTTAATGTGAGGAAAGGGCGTCGAGTGTTTAAAAGTTGGTCGTTATTGATTTTTATTTTCCAGTTTTTTGTTTGTTATGTTTTTAAATTTTATTATTATTTCATTGTTGCTACTGTTTTTATTTGTACTGACGTGTACATAATAATATATGCAGGGCGGGTAGCTCTCACAGTCGATTCTAACCGGAGTGGCGATTGGCTTTGACTGTAGAGCTACCTTCTCCCGGCCAGGCGAAGTCGTCGTAACAGTAAGGTCGCGGGTTCGAGGCCCCATCGCCGCGAAGTTTGTTTATTCTCTATTGTCTTCTCTTAATTTCCTACTCACTTCATTTTTTTTTGGTTATTATCAACATAAGTGATAAGTGCCTGCTCCACTCACTTTTCTGAATTACTTCTAAGTATGAGATATGAATTCAATCTATACGTTTTATTAATTAAACTATGCGGCTATGGTATGACACTCTCTTTCGGATCGAAATGTCCTTGGTTCGAGCCTCGCTCGCCGCATAGTTAAGACATTGGAAAAGACTCTTTACTCACATTCTCTCACCGTACTCAGGTATAAATGTGTACATAGTCGTTAACAGCTTTGACGCTGTCGGGGTAAAAAAAAAATGTAATATAGCATAACAGGCGTCATGTCTCGTTCTACATGTTACGTGTTGCTGTTAGTTACAGACACTTTAAAGAGCGCTTTGAGCACATTCAGTGGAAATGTCAAAGTTTTTATAGCTATAGCAAAAAAAAAAAAAAAAAAAAAAAAATGAAATCTGGATCAGAAAAATGACGGTTGCATCCTAACAAATCTGACGATTTTCCAATGGGTGGTACGGAGAGGGTTAAAAATCATCAAAATAAACAAGAACCGTCATAATTTGATTATCCATATTATTATATTATGATTGTGTTATTGTCTAGGACAGCAACATAGGCTATGTATGATATTGGATCTCAGGATTGGACGTTGATATAATCGCATTAATCTTTCTATTTCTGTCAAGCTATTTTGACGTATCACATGACACAAGAGTTGTTCTCAGACAATGAGCCGTCCTTGACCTAGACCAAGTCTGACACATGCTGATGGGGCCAAACAAGGAACCTCTGGAAGATAATTGGATTTAGCTCGCTAGAATATTCTGTATGTCAGGCGGCCGTCCCAATCAATCTGGAATAGGATTCAACAGTCGTGACGTCACTTCCCTCGTATTGACGCATAGTAACTTATTGACTGTTTCTAAACTATCGGAACAATGGCGAAAGCCCTTATGAAATACTTCTCCGACGAGCATAAAAGTGTATCAAGAGGAGAAAAAACATTATAAATCCGATCTTGTTTTGACTTTTATACATTCTGATCACAAGACATATGTGAAAAAGTTCTAGCCAGCATGAAGAATAAAAAGTACCGATTTTCTTTGTTTAGAACCAAGCTGTTCGTTGCTGGGCGGACGTGACATCAGACTGTTGATTCCTATTATTTCTGGGTTGAGGTGATAACAAAGATTGAATTAGTTTTTGACATTAGAATAACTCATATTTTGTAGACGGATCTTCCACTTTCGGTTATTTCCCCTGAGAATGCATACATTGATTAGTCTTGATAATGAGTAGCGATTTTGATTACCAAAACATTTTTTAAAAATGAGCTTTATATAGCGCAAGATCCACTAAATGTGCTCAAAGCGCTTTACAAGGGGTCCCTGGTCAACAGCAACATTTAACGTGTAGGACGGGACATTACGCATGATAAGCAATATTATAATTTTTCTGACAAAGACAACGCTGTTAACGGCCAGGTACTCATTTTACACCTGAGTACGGTGAGAGAATATGAGTAAAGAACCTTTTCCAAGTACTCAACTATGCTCCGAGAGCGAGGCTCGAACCCAGGACCTTCGGATCCGAAAGCGAGTGTCATACCACAAGACCGCAATTTAGCATGGGTTGTTTTTTTGTCTTCGCTTCGCCCAGGCGCGAGCAAAATGGATAACGATAATTACCAATTTTGCTTTGGGTGAAAAAAGAATAACAAAATTTCACCTAAATCTTGAATTTTATCTGGGCTGAGGCGATAACATAGACGGAATTTGTTTTTGACATTAGACTAATTCTACGATCTGGAATTCCATTTCCGGATATTTGTGTGTGTATGACATAATTAGTCGGAAGGTGAAAATATTGGATTTGCACTTTTTTGCATTTTCTTAAAGAATATCTTCCCCAAAGCATTTAAATCTTTATTTGAAGTAAATCAGGTGATTTTTCATGAAGTTATGGTCAGATGTATTGGAAATTTATACAGAAACTTTTCTCAAATTTCATACTTTTTCAACTTGACTTGCTGTAAAGAAAATTTAGAATGAAAATAAGTTTTGATATTTCCCGAAGATGTACAAGATCGGTTGATTTAATCATTTATGACAAAAAAATCACTGTTGATAAAAATTGACATTCTAATCAAATTTGGCAATATCTCAATCCAAACCTTTTTACCATCCGACTGATTATGTCATTCACTGTAAATTTTTCCTTGAAAATCCATATTCATATGAGGAGTACGAAGGGAAAAAAACATATGACTATTTTCCCGAACCTCTGGGGCCCCCCCCCCCCCCCCCCCACCTTTATGTGATGTCAGGGGTTCAAACCTTCCCTCCATTAATACAACAGCCGATAATCTGCGACCATTATAGAGTTATGGTTGTAGTTTTCCCCTGTTGTATTAATTCATGGAGGAACAGCTCTGATTTCTGACATGACTCAAAGGGAGATAATCACAAAAATTCCAAAATGTGGCCATCTGTGGTTTTTCCACTGTACTCTTCATATTTATTGATGCCTCTTGATAATGTATAGACATTTAAACAAAAAATTAGCTTATGCCATTAATAATTATTGCAAAATGCGTAGGTACATATGTGTGCACGCATATATATATATATATATATATATATATATTATATATATATTATATATATATATATATATATTACCGCAATATTTACCACGATGTTGGAGTCAGTTTACATCGATGTTTCAGGCCTTCCAGCCATCGTGTTGTACCACAACAAACCAAACTCATGTAACACACAGTCCTGACGATGGCTGGAAGGCCTGAAACGTCGACGTAGACTGACTCCAACATTGTGGTAAATATTACAATAATAATTCGCTCCATTGTTACATGTCGAGCACTATTCGTACCATATTTGTATCCAACACGATTCTATATATATGTATGTAAATCGCGAAGACCCTGTGAGGTGTTTTTTTTTTTTTTTTGTACAAGATGAGAGTCATTTAAATCGATCGGTATTTGAAGGACGATTTTCTGGCCAAATTTTCATATACAAAGTGTTTTTCCAGAGTAGGTGCGGCAGTATCTACATATTATTATTATTATCATCCTTACCTGCGATCAAAATTCCTGATTCCAGGAGCACAAGGGTCCAAAGTGGGATGAACGCACACTTGTTTATCTGGACGTGTGGGCAGGGACAGGTAACTCCCTTCGTCCTGGAGTCCCCGATTATAACTGACATCAATGGGGATTTTCCTGTAACAGGATATATCAATATTATCTACATAACTGTTATAGATATCTAGTATGCGTTTGATAAGGAGCTCACAACATTGCCATCCGGAAGTATATCGGACCAACACACAAAACTTTGTGTAACCATGATCGTTTATAGGCAGGTTAATACAGTTTAGTGAGATTTACTCATAAACGCATATGGCAAAAAAAACAAAAAAAAAAAACCAATAGTAAAGACCTGAGTGACGCCAACTTCGAACTATCTATAGATTGAGAGGGTCCCGATAGCTCAGTCGGTAGAACTCTCTAACTTTACAAGCAAAGGGACCGAGATCGATCCCGGGTGCAGTCGAGATTTTAAAAAATAATTTCTGACCCCATTGGCCACACGGCAGTCATTATTAGGCAGCTGGGTCTGTTATTTCTGACAGAAAGTACTTTGTAATAGACTAGCGTCATATCCAAAAAGTAGTAAACAATTACGCTATACAAACCGGGATACATTCCTGTTACATGAGTCTAATGGCTCCGAAGATCTACTTTTTTTAAATATCCGATGTGGGGTATGTGAGTTTGGCCATTGTTCCGATAGTTTAGAACCAATTACTAAGTTACTATGCGTCATTACGAGGGAAGTGACGTCACGACTGTTGAAGTCTATTGGGAATAAGATATAGAACAAAGCAGCTCGATTGGTAACGTTTCCTAAACGTACACTAGCTGGTAGAGTTTAGAATTCAATTTAAAATACGTACCCACGTTTTCAAATGCTATAACAATTCTGTTCGTTCTTTTCACCTTCAAGAACTTATCCACCTTTATGAATACAGTCGAAATTCAAGATCTGCTAATTTAAATCTCCTAAGGAAACCCCCAAAATAGTTTGTTTTTCATGAGAAATCCTTTGACCACCATGCCCCCCCCCCCCCGATTGTGGAACTCTATCACTATTGAAACTAAAAATAAACAGAAAATCCACTTACTTTTAAAAGGGTAAAAACTGAGCAATGTATGTATGGCATATAATTTGGACTCTTGTTGTTTATTTTATTATAATATATTATTTTATCATCCTATATAGACATGTGGTTTTTAACATGTCAGTGCTATATTAATTGTGTATGATACTTGATGTGTTGATGTAAAGCAACAGTGAGCCTAGTTCCAGAGCTGTTCTGGTAATACGTGATGGGTTTTAGTTAGGCAAGATCTACTAAATCTCTCTATTATCAATAAATTTACCTCCAAGAACAATTCATCCAGAAACGGGAACCATCTTCCCGTAATCCGCCTAAGCCATCAACGCCGTATTTAGCCATTATCACGTGACTAATATCATCGTGTCGACCTTGACCTTGATCGCCCGACGAAGAAGTCACGTCACTGGTCAGATTGAGGCTGTGTTTTATGACGTCAGTGATGAATACGAGGCAGAAGAATGCAGTGATGAGGATGGTGACAGTTGGAAGTCTATGGTTGTTACATTGGTACAGCTTCTTCACCAGCATCCGTATAGGGGAAGACAGAAATTTTCTTAAGCGAGGCATTTTCCTGGGGATAATGAATAATTCAAAAATCAAAATAAAGGACACTTGTAATGTATGCATACATACCCTACGTACATATATATATATATATATATATATATATATATATATATATATATATAAATATAAGCCTTGGTGGGTACTTGTAGGTACGAGAGTGCTCGATTATTTAGGTTAGAGCATATAAAAATGAATAAATGCACTCATGTATCTTTAAACCGAAACGGACGTTTCCTTGTCCTTCATTTCATCAGTCGGCATACGTTCATTTCGGCTTAAAAATACGTGAGTGAATTTATATATATATATATATATATATATATATATATATATATATATATATATATATATATATTCCTCGTGTTTCTCAGTTGGTAGAGCACTTACTTCACACACAAAAGGACCTAGATCGACCAGTGTAAAGTCGAGATAATTGTTATGACCCCCTGTCCAAAAACCCACGCTCCTCCGTTCCATTTCCATGTTCTACATTTTGTTTTCCTCATTTTTCTAAACTAATTTTCCCCCTTTTTATTGTTTGTGTTTGTTATGTTTTGGTGTTTGTTTGTTTGTTCCTCTTTTTTCTTCGTTGTATCTAACCAACTCATTATCTAAATATTTTTCCGCTTATTTTCAACATGACTTGTTTATGAATTCTTGACAAATAAGCCCCCGAATTCTCTAATTAAATCTATTTTAAGAATTGTATAAAAACTCTCCAGGATCAACTTTCTATTTATGGTATCGTTTTTTTTTTTCTATTCTAATTAGAAATAATGAAGCCATTATACTTCTAGTTTACTTTTCTCTCGTGTGTATTGTTATCGTCTACCTTTGTGCACCAATAGGGAACAAACGTGTTATGTCAAAAACTGGTTCCAACCTCATTAGAAGTGTAAAAACACTCTTCCGGAGTATGAATACATACATTGTGTAATTTATATTCTGGTTTCAGAGTGATGGCATTTTTATTTCTAGTCTAAATATTATGCTGGTCGTCAATAACGATCATCCATTCTCTCTCTTTTACGTCCAAGTAGAAAACGGTACGGGCTGCCTGAAGCCGGTGATCGTAAAATACTAACGAAAGAGTGAAAATGGAATATTCGTATACGAAGCCTTTCCATTTTCACTATTTCGTTAGTATTTTACGTCCCCTAATTCTAAGAATATGTTTATATAAAAAAAAATATTTGCCTTTTCTGCCACGACGTCATAAGATATCATCGCCTAGGCATTCCACGAAGGAATAAAGATAATTCATCAAACAAGATGTCTGATGTCAACAGGAATCACCCATGTTGTCCAAGGGAGCAAAGTGAGGGTTAATAGTCTTGCTCAAGGAAAAAAAAAAGAAAGTGCCTGAGACGGGGCTCGAACCCGGGTCATTCGGGTCACAGTGGAATGCCTTAACCACTCGGCCACTTCGTATATGCCTATATATCCTGTTACTAAAGTAGTTATGCCACTGTATGATTCAATATGTTAACCATTCATGAATATTCCACCCCAATAGTTGGAAAAAAACCTATCATTTCTTAGTAAATTAAATACGTAATCTTTGAATAATGTATTGAACTCATGAATACAAATCCAACGTTTTTAGTTTTGGGTCAAATTGTCATTCAAGCAGAGGGAGAAAGATACAAATTATGGTGAATAGAAGTACTAATGCTATACCATCTGGTTACAAAATGTCTAATAATCTTACTTGAAGGGTGGAATAAACGTATTCTTTCATTTCTTTGTATTTATTCAACTTGTTATATTTGTATCGTGCAGTAACACATACTCGCAATCTCGTTGTGTTATTGAGCACGTTGAAAATAACTGATGAAGAGAGAGATAGACTTGTTTGTGTATTAGTCTTCTACGACTGAAGGATTGATTACATATAAACATCCGATGTGTTTGGAACCGAGACAGTAAAAGGTCTGACGTCACAACTTTTCTACCCAATTACTTTATTTTCTTTTGCTTTTCCAACAAGGGGTATTTCATAAAAACATCCAACTTCGTACTTAGTGGTCTAGAAGTATGACACTCGCCATTGGATCGGAGGGTCTTTTGTTCAAGCCCAACTCCGAGCAGCAAAACGTTGAATCCTTCGTGAAAACTTTTCTTTTACCCACATTCTATCACCGTACTCAGGTGTGAAAATCAGTACCTGGCCGTTAAAAGTTTTGTCTCAGTTGATAGTAGAAAAAAAAAACCCCAAACAAAACAAACTTTACTATCGCATTGCAAGCGTTAGCCATTGTAAATAAATTAAATTAAATTGAGCTTTTATATAGCACAATATCCACTAAATCTGCTCAAAGCGCTTTACAAGGGGTCCCTGGCCAACAGAAACACTTAACACGTAGGAGGAGACATGACACCTGTTAGGCGATATTACAATTTTTCGGACACAGACAACGCTGTTAACCCTCTCCTTACCACCCACAGGAAAATCGTCACATTCGTCACAATGCAGCCAACAGTTTTCTCATTCTGATGTCTCTTGTACATCGCAACATGTAAAGAAATTCTTTGATGACAGCTATAAATACTAAACACTGTGTTGTAGAGCTACTTGTTACTTTTTTGTTTGAGTAAGTAAAGTCTATTTATGTGTGTTGGGTGGGTGTGAATTTTCGGGAGAAATTCTAAAAATGGCAGGTAAGGAGAGAGTTAACGGCCAGGTACTCATTTTACACCTGAATACGGTGAGAGAATGTGAGTAAAGAGTCTTTTCCAAGGACTTAACTATGCGCCGAGCGCGAGGCTCGAACCTTCCCAGGACCTTCCTATCCGAAAGCGAGTGTCATACCACTAGACCACATAACCGCACATTGCGTTTTCCACAAGTTGACTCCAATAAATGATATAGATATGTTGTGAAAGGCTATTGTGTTCCCCATTTATTTGGGACTTGGATCAATAGAATCAAATTATCTTTCACCCGATTCCAATCAAAAAGCTGTTTTCTACCACGCAAGGAGAAGGGGAGATTATTGTCACGAATGGAAACAAAACATATTGTAGCAGACGTTTCGCTTGGTGAGACATTTCTTGGACAGCTCGACTAATAATGTTGCCAAATCTATTATTTTGTGTAGTGTCTCCTATTCATCCGTACTTTGGAAAAACCCATATTTAAAAAATTTGGCCAGAAAACTCGGCCTTCAAATATCGATCTATTAAAATGAACCTCATCTTGGAAAAAAAACAATCTCTCAAACCTGGGACTTCGCGGCGAAGTCCCAGGTTTGAGAGTTATTTTGCCAAGATGAGGGTAATTTAAATAGATCTATAGTTGAAGGAAAAGTTTTCTGGACAATTTTTAAAATAGATATTGGTTTTTCGAGATTACGACAGTATCGTGCTCAATAACATATAAAAAGGAAGAGCAACATTTACATTACCTTCTATTTTCATATGACGTCATATCTACCTAAATTCATGTACTCTCGAAGCCAAAAGTTGAAATTTCTAATTCCCTCAAGTACTGTTTATTCAGAATTTCCTCCACTGTCTTCGTCTAGTAAATTGAAGCTTGCAATTCAATATTGAGCTTGAGTATTCTTATAGACTCTATAATAGAGCAATATGTGGTCATGTGGTATGACACCCCGCTTTCGGATCGGAAGGTCACGGGTTCGAGCCTCGCTCGGCGCATAGTTGAATCCTTGGAAAAGGCCCTTTACTCACTTTCTCTCACCGTACTCAGGTTTAAAATAAGTACCTGATCGTTAAAATCGTTGTCTCTGTCCAAAAAAAAGTGTAATATCGCCAAACAGGTTTAATGTCTCGTTCTTTGTGTTGCTGTTGGTCAGGAACATCTTGTAAAGTGCATTGAGCACGTTTAGTGGACATTGCCCTATATAAATGCTCAAATATATATATATATATCCACTAGACGTGTTCAAAGCGCTTTACAAAAGCGTGCCTATCCAACAGCAACATTTTACATGAAGGATGAGACATGACCCTTGTTAGGCGATATTCCAATATATTTTTTTCGGACAGAAACAATGTCTTGCTTGCTGCACACAATTCACACTGGGCTCCGTTTATCGTATGTTATGACCGGCTGCCTACATGAAATTTTAAAAATTCGTTGTCTCTAAGGGACAGAAAAGATCACAATAAATAGCATTACAAATCAATAATTTGCCTTCAGAATGATCAGAAATGCTCCAAAGTTTGGTTCAAGCCTAACTCTGAGCAGCAAAAAGTTGAATCCTTAGTGATTACTTTTCTTTTACAGACATTCTATCACCGTATTCAGGAGTGAAAATCGGTACCTGACCGTTAAAAGTGTGTTTCTATCGATAGAAAAGTTCCTAAGTTTCTAAGGAACCAAGCTCTCCTTTTCAAGAAGATTTATTGAATCCAAAACGCATAAATATGCCGTTCTGTAGATGGGGCCAAAAATTCGTAATTCTACGATTTTTTCGTAGTACTTGGCAGGTTTGGGTATGGGTCAAAAGAAACCTATAGATAGTATGCAGATGGCGTAACTCAGGCCTTTGTTATTGTTTTTGCCATCCGCGTTTGTGAGTTGTTCTCACTAAACTGTATTTACCAGACTATAAAAGTTCATGGTTACACAGAGTTTGTGTGTTGGTCCGTTATACTTCCGGATGGCAATGTTGTGAACTCCTTGGCCAAGCGCATTCTATCTAAGACAGTTCGAAAGTGACGTACTAGGTCTTTTTATTGTTGTTTTTTTTTTGGCATCGCGTTTATGTGTACTTCTCACTAAACTGCTGAACCAGACTATAAAGTTCATTTGTGTGTGGTCCGTTTATTTCCGATGGCAAGTTTGAGCTTTTTTTGTTTAGCAAAGCGCATACTATCTATAAATACTAAGACGTTTTTTTAAAAAACAGAATAAGAAGTCACAGAGCTGTAAGATGATCCACACTCTCAAGGATTGGAAAGGGTGAGTGGCTTAGTCATACTAAGACGTTTTTTTTAACAGAATAAGAAGTCACAGAGCTGTAAGATAATCTACACTCTAAAGGATTGGAAAGGGTGAGTGGCTTAGTCATACTTAGACGTTTTTTTTAACAGAATAAGAAGTCACAGAGCTGTAAGATGATCCACACTCTCAAGGATTGGAAAGGGTGAGTGGCTTAGTCATACTAAGACGTTTTTTTAAAAACAGAATAAGAAGTCACAGAGCTGTAAGATGATCCACACTCTCAAGGATTGGAAAGGGTGAGTGGCTTAGTCATACTAAGACGTTTTTTTTAACAGAATAAGAAGTCACAGAGCTGCAAGATGATCTACACTCTAAAGAATTGAAAAGGGTGAGTGGCTTAGTCATACTAAGACGTTTTTTTTTAACAGAATAAGAAGTCACAGAGCTGTAAGATAATCTACACTCTCAAGGATTGGAAAGGGTGAGTGGCTTAGTCATACTAAGACGTTTTTTTTAACAGAATAAGAAGTCACAGAGCTGTAAGATAATCTACACTCTTAAGGATTGGAAAGGGTGAGTGGCTTAGTCATACTAAGACGTTTTTTTTAACAGAATAAGAAGTCACAGAGCTGTAAGATAATCTACACTCTAAAGAATTGGAAAGGGTGAGTGGCTTAGTCATACTAAGACGTTTTTTTTTAACAGAATAAGAAGTCACAGAGCTGTAAGATAATCTACACTCTCAAGGATTGGAAAGGGTGAGTGGCTTAGTCAAACTAAGACTTTTTTTTTAACAGAATAAGAAGTCACAGAGCTGTAAGATAATCTACACTCTCAAGGATTGGAAAGGGTGAGTGGCTTAGTCATACTAAGACGTTTTTTTTAACAGAATAAGAAGTCACAGAGCTGTAAGATAATCTACACTCTCAAGGATTGGAAAGGGTGAGTGGCTTAGTCATACTAAGACGTTTTTTTTTAACAGAATAAGAAGTCACAGAGCTGTAAGATAATCTACACTCTCAAGGATTGGAAAGGGTGAGTGGCTTAGTCAAACTAAGACTTTTTTTTTAACAGAATAAGAAGTCACAGAGCTGTAAGATGATCTACACTCTAAAGAATTGGAAAGGGGGAGTGGCTTAGTCAAAAGTTATTTTTGGAACAGTTTAAAATACTTTGAAAAATTATAGGAAATATTCGTTCAATGTCATTTTTATTAAAGAATATTGTTTCAATTATAGTAGAGGCTGAGTCAAAAGTAATGAACAAATCTCCTACTGAGTTTATTTTATTTTCATAAATAACAATGTGAAATTGAATGTAAGCTTCAATTTAATATTTAGAACGAAAACAGATACAATGGAAGAGCAACATTTACATTACCTTCTACTTTCATATGACGTCATATCTACCTAAATTCATGTACTCTCGAAGCCAAAAGTTGAAATGTCTAATTCCTTCAAGTACTGTAAATTCAGAATTTCCTTCTCTGTCTTCGTCTAGTAAATTGAAGCTTGCAATTCAATACTTATCTTTATTTTTTTCGCCATTTAGAGATAAACTTAATCACTTCAAGCATAATCGCCTCAATTCGCTCACCATTTTTGTTCATGACAAACACACTCTCTAAGTTCCCTTTCTCAATACTACAATTCAATTTTTTAAATATACTCTATAATCTAAATTTCAACCTTCATTTTTTTTCAAAATTAACTTCCTGTTACATTTAAGTATACTGTTAGCACTAGGCTCTTTAATTTATGTTTAAATTTAAACTAATTTTAAACATTTCAATAAATACACTCGAAAATAATACCGTATATTTCGAGTTTCGAGATATCTTACTTTATTTACAAAAATACAAACAAAAAAAAAATAAAAAAAAATAACTCTTGAGATGTATTGCCTGTGGGTGTTAGTCTCAGGTTAGAAGAAGAAAAAATAAATAGATATCCTTTTTTATTCTTCATGCTGGCTAGTTTTCGTGTCTTGTGATCAGAATTTGTAAAAGTCAAAACATGATCAGATTTATAATGTTTTTTTTTGAAAATCTGGATATGCTTTTATGCTCGTCGGAGAAATATTTCATAAGGGCGTCCGCCATTGTTCCGATAATCTTAAACAGCGTCATCTTATAATTCAGAACATGAAAATAGTCGTAGCTTCTTATTTTTTATTATGAGACAATGGCGTTTTGGATTGATTGGAAATCTAAAAACTGAATTAACCTCATTCCCCCCTTAGGCTGTTTCTATTGAGACGAGTTTAATTCGATTCGCCCTTGTCTTTTACGTGAATAGAATGGAGATAATTGGAAACCTGACCTGTTAGACTTTCTAACTCACGAAAAAAAAACCAACAACAACAAAAAAAAAAACATGAGCTTTTAAATAGCGCGATATCCACTAAACGTGCTCAAAAGCGCTTTACAGAGGGTCCGCCCTGACCAACAGCAACACGTAGTATAAAGAACGAGACATGATGACGCCTGTTAGGCGATAAAACAATACCGACAGATACACCGCTGTAAACGGCCAGGTATTCATTTTACACCTGAATACGGTGAGAAATTGGGAGTAAAGAATCTTTTCCAATCATCTCGAACCAAGGACATTCCGATCCGAAAGCGAGTGTCATACCACAAGACCACCACATAGCCGCACAATACACGTATTTAAAATTTTGGCAAGAAAGTTATCGATCGGTTAAGATGAACCCCCCGCCCCGCCCCCTCCCCACCATCTTGGCAAACACTCTCAAACCCGGGACTTCCCTCGATTCGAGTAGTCAAAAGTGCCGCCGATGTCCGAGGCTGTGTGTGTCGTGTGAAATGTATAGAGGGTCGGACTAATTCAGTTCCCTGGTTGGTGACAAATAAAAGATAATAACTATAAGGACGGAAAAACTTAGGACTGTCATCTAATTCAGAAAAGTGAGTGGAGCCCCTAATACCGGAGCATACTCAATGTCTCAATTGTTTCTATGATATATCTTTGTGTTGAGAATATTGGCTATTAAGCTTAATTGCTGGCCAACTAACTTCGCGGAGGTTGTATGTGTGTTGGACCCGCGATCTCAAGTAGTCGGAGAGAGAGAGAGAGAGAGAGAGAGAGAGAGAGAGAGAGGGAGAGAGAGAGAGAGAGAGAGCTGCAATAATAACCTGAGTTAGAGACGATCTGTTTTTGGGATCGTGGATAGCTCATACGGTAGAGTCACGCTCTCACCGGCCAGGCGGAGTTGTACCAAACCAATAAGGTCGCGGGTTCAAACCCCCATCACCACCGCGAAATTTTTTTATTCTCTATTGTCTTCTGGCACCTTTCTACTCACTTCATCTCTTGTTGGACTGCCATCTTAGCGTTGTGATTTGTGCGACATCCCTTACAGAAAGAACGTCAACACAGTATTGCGCATGCGTCTCTCTTATCAACTGAGGAAATCTGTCGTTTGGTTAATGAGATATCATTGGAACCTGGAAGCAGTGATACCTGCCAGAAATGTCAGGAAGCCCCAGAGACCAGCGATCACATCGTCCTCCACTGCCCAGTCACTAAATTTGAAGGTGGCTACAAAACCTGACTTAGGGCGGATGAAGACTTTAGAAGCTGGGTTGACGAGATAAATTTTGAGGTGTAGCCATACGATATTACTACTAAAGAGATATCATTCATTATATTTGAGAAAACACTATTCAAATTGTTGTTATATAATACATACTTTCATAAAATAAAAATATAACCAATTAACTTATTGTGATGGATTGTTCACAGTGATGTGTTGCAAAGAATGAAAAATAATAAGGAAAGCACCCCAGATTAGGATCTACTACCCGTGAACTCTTCATCAAAGTAAGTTTATTGTTTATATTTCTACTTTCTAAAAGTGTGTAGATAATTAATAACATTTAAAAAGTGATATCTCATTAACCAAACGATCGGTTTGCTCAGTTAATAAGAGGGACGCATGCGCATTGCGATGTTGACGTTCTTTCTGTGAAGGCATGTGGTTTGTGCGCATGCGTTTGTGTGATTCGTGATTTTTGTTTACTCACCAAACCAAGCCTTGTGAAATTTTGTTTAACGTAACATAACATAACATAACATAACATAACATAACATAACATAACATAACATAACATAACATACCATACCATAACATAACATAACAGAACAGAACAGAACATAACATAACGTAACGTAACGTAACGTAACATAACATAACATAACATAACATAACATAACATAACATAACACAACATAACATAACATAAGATAACATAACATAACATAACAAAATATAACATAACATAACATAACATAACATAAAACAACACAACACAACACAACACAACACAACACAACACAACACAACATAACATAACATAACATAACATAACATAACATATAATAAAACATAATAAAACATAACAAGACATAACACAACATGGTTAAAGGCTTAATTTAGGAATAAATCCTTTAAATACCTTTGATATGAGAAAATATAAGACAAAATGTGATGTTATATGAAAAATATCATCATTAAATCCTTAACGCTCTCCTTACCAACTATAGGAAACTCATCACATTCGTTACGATACAACCAACATTTTTAAAATTCAAATTTCTTTTGTACATCATAAAATTTAAAGAAAATGAACAGTGTGTTATGTATGGCAAGAACTTAACTACTGGGTTTGAATGATAAAAAAATTTTTTTTTTGTTAGTTGGGTGTTTCTGGAGAAACCATTATTTAAAAATTTGGCCAGAAAACTCGTCCTTCAGATATCGATCGATTTCAATGACACTCATCTCGGAAAAAAAAACTCTCAAACCTACGAAGTCGCAGGTTTGAAATTTCTTTTTCAAGATGAGGGTCATTTAAATCAATCGTTATTTGAAGGACGAGTTTTCTGGCCAAATTTTTAAATATGTGATTTTTTTTCAGATTACTGGAGAGTCTTGAAATCTTAGATGATAATATAACTCTTTGTCAATTAACGTTTTAAAGTCATTAAAAACAATCCAGAGAACATGGATTCTTTGTTTCGAATCTAATATCATTCCACAAGTGAATGATACGAAACATTCAAGATTTTTGGTCGATCATCCTAAGTGCCTATAGCTCATGCTAATACTCTTCAACAGTCGTGACGTAACTTCAACGTAATGACGCAAGGTAACTTAGTAATTGGTTCTAAACTATCGGAACAATGGTGGACGCCCTAATGAAATATTTCTTCGACGAGCATAAAAGGGTATCCAGAGAGGAAAAACCACACATTATAAATCTGATCATGTTTTGACTTTTACACATTCTGATCACAAGACATATGAAAAGTTCTGGCCAGCATGAAGAATAAAAAGTACATATTTTCATTGTTTAGAACCACGATGGCCGCCGTTGCTGGGCGACGTGACATCAGACTATTGAATCCAATTGAGATGTTGGCGATATATAAATGGGCAGTTTATCATCATTAGTATTTCTAAGTATAAAAATTTAAAACAATTAAATAAAGTTCCCTTTATTCATCCCATAGGGAAAATTTGTCTCTCGGGGCTATTCCAAGGGAAGAATGGAATAACTCAGGCATCAGCCGCAGTACAGCGTCGCAAATTGAGCTAGGGCGAGGTGACTTGCTTAAGGCCACACCTTTTGGGTACAAAGCAAAGACCGTACCGTTGAACCATGCTGCGACCCTGAGTAGTCTATATTACTGTGTTGGACATAGCCAAGGGATTTAATTTGGTAACAAACGCATTCATGTAATATCGAAAAGAAAAAGTAGTAGTCTATATCTAGAGGTCTAAACCAAGACTGAAATCCAGAGAGATAGCAAACTTCAGAAGTGGTAAAGGGGATTTGATTAGCAGCCGAGACATGCGTATCTAGGTCAGACTGTGTCACGTGGGTAAACGTCACCTCGCTCATAATTTTTATTTGTAATGTCACCTACAGTGGCTCATTAAAAAAAAACACACACAAATTATTTGCAGCTTTTTATCTTCAGTTGTGCGGCTAGGTTGTCTAGTGGTATGACACTCGCTTTCGGATCGTAAGGTCATGGGTTCGAGCCTCTCTCGGCGCATAGTTGAGTCCTTAGAAATATGCTCTATACTCACATTCTCTCAGCGTACTCATGTGTAAAATGAGTACCTGGTCGTTAACAACGTTGTCTCTGTCAGAAAAAAATAATGTAATATCTCCTAACAGGCGTCATGTCTCGTTTTACTTGTTACGTATTGCTGTTGGCCAGGGACTCTCTCTAAAGTGCTTTGAGCATGTTTAGTAGATATTTCGCTATATAAAAAAGCTCGTTTTTTTTCAGTTGAGTGGTTACTTCTAATAGAATCATCTTTTGTGTAAATGTATGACAATAATTTGATAGCTATGTTGACAGAGTATACATTGAATACCCACAAACGGGAAGTAGCCCCTAAGTTTCTTGTCTTGATTTTAACATTTTAGTCTTGGCCCATATTAGGAACTGCATACGATTCGAATATGACCGACTTGTACCTAATTGCAGGTCTGATGACCCAGATTGTTTTGGTCTCGTTGTTGTAATTGGAAATTACTTTCAAACCAACGCAGAATGTTGACCATTCCAACAATGTTAAACCCGGCCCCATAATTGCACTCGGTTATTAGACCTGCCAATATAAGTACACGTACGTCAAATCTGACTCATATCTGAAAGGTTAAGCACAAAACCTGGATTTTAATGAAATTTACAACCAATTTTGCCTCTGGCTTTATATAATACTTAATAGAATCAGGGGCTGGTAATAATAATTAGATAAGCGAAATCTAATTCATTGTATAGCATTGTATTTTTACAGAGAGCGTCTCTAGCTCTGTAATATACGGAGTCCGTCAAAGAAAACGCCTCGTACAAAATGGCCGCCACATCCGGGTACGTAGTACGTACATACACACCAACCAATCAACTCCAATCAATTCAGACGGAGAACAGAGCCGGCTAGAAATTGAATCATGGGAAATTTCCATTCAAGATGGAGGTAGTGGGGAGAGAGAGGACCTGTGAGGGGCCGAGGAATTAAATTAATTCCATTTCGATTGCAATTCGATCTGAGTTGGCTTGGGCTGCTGCCGCTGTTCAATTCAAAATGGGATTCTCTATTCTAAATTTGTTCTTTTACGTAAGAGACAATGATGTTGAAATATAATTTAACCTCGTGGATGACTGAGACAAACGGTAACTAAGGGAGTTCGTGTAGTGAGGCGGGTTTCGCAGAAAGCTTTTTAAAAGAAAGCCAGAGACCTTGTCTTTCAATTGATCGATTAAAATGTCCCTCTTCTTGCCAACAATCCGAGACTAATATCTTTCTTCTTCCTCTTCTTCTTCTTCGTCTTCTTCTTCTTCTTCTTCTTCTTCTTCTTCCTCTTCTTCTTCTTCTTCTTCTTCTTCTTCTTCTTCTTCTTCTTCTTCTTCTTCTTCTTCTTCTTCTCCTTCTTCTTCTTCTTCTTCTTCTTCTTCTTCTTCCTCTTCTTCTTCTCCATCTTCTTTTTCTTTTACTACTACTACTACTACTACTACTACTACTACTACTACTACTACTACTACTACTACTACTACTACTACTACTACTACTACTACACTACTACTACTACTACTACTACTACTACTACTACTACTACTACTACTACTACTACTACTACTACTACTACATACTACTACTACTACTACTACTACTAACTACTACTACTAATACTACTACTACTACTACTACTTCAGGGTTTGAAAGTGTTTAGCAAGATGAGGGTACTTTTTATCGATCTATATTTAAAGTACACTTTTTCTAACCAATTTTTTTTTCTCTCGGAGTATGGCTGAAAATTTCTGTCTACTACTACTACTACTACTACTACTACTACTACTACGACTACTACGACTACGGCTACTACTACTACTACTACTACTACTACTACTACTACTACTACGACTACTACTACTACTACTACTACTACTACTACTACTACTACTACTACTAACTACTACTACTACTACTACTACTACTACTACTACTACTACTTCAGGGTTTGAAAGTGTTTAGCAAGATGAGGGTACTTTTTATCGATCTATATTTAAAGTACACTTTTTCTAACCAATTTTTTTTTCTCTCGGAGTATGGCTGAAAATTTCTGTCTTTGCAACTAAAACTGCCTACTATTTTTCTCTAATCATTTGAATTCAACATTATTGATTTTCATAAAGGATCATTCTTTATCTTCAAAATTTGGTTCGGCCATTAAATTTTTTATTTTCTATTTTGGTCCAATTCCATAAAACTAATCGGTCCATCTTTGGTGTTAAAGAGTTATTGAATCAAAATATATATATATATTTTTTTTAAAAAAACCAAAAAGGATTTCAATTGACATTAAATTGGCTGGGACCCAATCCGTAGCCAATCATTTGAGGCTTCAACAGAGAAGGCCGTTTCATGGGAGGTAATCTCAAAATTCACGATTATTTGAACATTGGAAAGGAATAATTTCCTGGAAAAGAGTATGTTCTAAAAATTGATCATTACGAGGAGATTGAATAATCGATGCTTCATTGTCAAGGATTAACTTAAGATTTCATTCTTATTGCTTGTAAACAATTTTATGTTTCTGATTTCTAGTTTGGATGGAAGCAAATTCATTTTAAAAAAGAGATTTTATATAGCGCAATATCCACTCAAATGTGCTCAAAGTGCTTTACAAGGAGTCCCTGGTCAACAGTAACATTTAACATGTAGGACGGGACATACCGCCTGTTACGCGATATTATAATTTTTCGGACAAAGACACTGATGTTAACGGCCAGTTACTCATTTTACACCTGAGTACGGTGAGAGAATGTGAGTAAAGAGCCTTTTCCAAGGACTCACTATGCGCCGAGCGCGAGGCTCGAACACAGGACCTTCCGATCCGAAAGCGAGTGTCATACCTCTAGCCCAGATAGCCGCAACTTTTTTTTCCAATCTTTGTTTCTCTCACCTTATAATATGTATACAATTTCATGGTAGAGCGTGAGACCGGTAATCAGAAGGTCCTAGAATCAAACCCCAGTCCAAGAAGACTGATGTTTTGTGGTGGTTTTTATTTCTTTGTATTTTTGTTTCTTGCTATGTATGGCATTGTTTAATTAAAATTGTTTCTCGCACCTTATAATATGTATAGATAGTTCGAAGATGACGTCACTCGGGTCTTTGTTATTGTTTTTTGCCATCCGCGTTTATGAGTACTGCTCACTGAACTCTATTAACCTGACTATAAACGTTCATGGTTACACACCGTTGTGTGTGTTGGTCCGTTATACTTCCGGATGGCAATGTTATGAGCTTCTTAGCCAAGCGCATACTATGTATATAATTCCATGGTAGCACATCTGGCCGGTAATCAGAAGGTTCGAGGATCGATCCCCAGTCCAGGAAGACTGATGTTTTGGGGTCCCCAGTCCAGGAAGACTGAAGTTTTGGGGTCCCCAGTCCAGGAAGTCTGATGTTTTGGGGTCCCCAGTCCAGGAAGACTGATGTTTTGGGGTGTCCAGTCCAGGAAGACTGATGTTTTGGGGTCCCCAGTCCAGGAAGACTGATGTTTTGGGGTCCCCAGTCCAGGAAGACTGGTGTTTTGGGGTGGTTATCGGGTTCGGATAAAGGGGTGGTTTTTATTTCTTTGTATTTTTGTTTCTCGCTTTGTGTGGCATTGTTTAATTTACATTTTTAAAATCATATCTTTAACTCATTCAACCCTAATACCGACTATATCCGTAGCATACCCGGGGTTACTTTTACTCCATGTCTATTTATTACATTTTACTCAGACAAATAATAGGCGTAGTATCAAAGCTAATGTTCTTAATTTTTAAATGTTTCTAGTAGTTGAATAAAACTATCTATGCACATGCTCAATTTTTTTTCCAATTATGAAAAGTAGCAAAAATCTCTAGGATTGAGTGAGTTAACCAATCGAAAATTATTTTTATTAAACTTGATTACTATTAACTAAAGGTCTTTTTTTTATTGC
>NC_088369.1:4457445-4484945 GCF_034508935.2 Berghia stephanieae
AAAGAAAAGGCATTTGGCTCCCCGTTTAGTATTAAAGAAAAGGCATTTGGCTCCCCATTGAGTATTAAAGAAAAGGCATTTGGCTCCCCATTTAGTATTAAAGAAAAGGCATTTGGCTCCCATTTAGAATCAAAGAAAAGGCATTTGGCTCCCATTTAGAATCAGAGAAAAGGCATTTGGCGCCCCATTTAATATCAAAGAAAAGGCATTTGGCGCCCCATTTAGTATTCAAGAAAAGGCATTTGGCGCCCACTTAGTATCAAAGAAAAGGCATTTGGCGCCCATTTAGTATTAAAGAAAAGGCATTTGGCTCCCCATTGAGTATTAAAGAAAAGGCATTTGGCTCCCCGTTTAGTATTAAAGAAAAGGCATTTGGCTCCCCATTGAGTATTAAAGAAAAGGCATTTGGCTCCCCATTTAGTATTAAAGAAAAGGCATTTGGCTCCCATTTAGAATCAAAGAAAAGGCATTTGGCTCCCATTTAGAATCAGAGAAAAGGCATTTGGCGCCCCATTTAGTATCAAAGAAAAGGCATTTGGCGCCCCATTCAGTATCAAAGAAAAGGCATTTGGCGCCCATTTAGTATTCAAGAAAAGGCATTTGGCGCCCACTTAGTATCAAAGAAAAGGCATTTGGCGCCCATTTAGTATTAAAGAACAGGCATTTGGCGCCCATTTAGTATCAAAGAAAAGGCATTTGGCGCCCATTTAGAATCAAAGAAAAGACATTT
The DNA here is from genome assembly GCF_034508935.2 of Berghia stephanieae. NCBI lineage: Eukaryota > Metazoa > Mollusca > Gastropoda > Nudibranchia > Aeolidiidae > Berghia > Berghia stephanieae. The sequence continues at coordinate 4,458,176 of NC_088369.1, forward strand.
GGCGCCCCATTCGGTACTCTGTTTAGCCAGCAATGATAATCTAAAAATAATATTATTATTCCTTCATGTGGCTTGGTGGTCTTGTGGTATAACACAAGCTTTTGGATTGGAAGGTCCTGGGTTCGAGCCTCGCTGGGGGATAGTTGGAGTCCTTGGATAATGCTCTTTGACTCTTTACTCACATTCTCTCACCGTAATCAGGTGTAAAATGAGTACTTACCTGGCCGTTAACAGCGCTTTCTCTGTCGGAAACAAAATTGTAATATCGCCTAACAGGCGTCATGTCTCGTTCTACATGTTTCGTGTTGCTGTTGGTTAGCGTAACTTTGCAAAGCGCGTTGAGCACGTTTAGTGGATATTGCGCTAATCACTTTTTTAAAGACCATGACATGACGCCTGTTAGACGATAATACAACGTGTTTTTCGACAGAGGCAACGCTGTTAAAGGCCCGTAACTCATTTTTCACATAAGTATGGTTAGAGAATGTGAGTAAAGAGCCTTTTCCAAGGACTCAACTATGCGTCGAGCGAGACTCGAACCCATGACCTGGATGTCGATGGTTCGAGCCTAGCTTTTAGCGGGGCAAAATTTACTCAATTATTTATCTATGTCTGTTCACTTGCTTGATTTGGTCTTGTGGTTGTTTTCCGTAAGAATGCAATGAAGTTAGATCACAATAGAAAAGAGATTGATAGGATGGTGAACTCGTCTTAACACACTCTACCCTAAAACCGACTATACCCGTAGTTTACCCGGGTTACTTTTATTCCATGCCTATAATATGTTACATTTATATGAGACAAATTATAGGTGTATTATCCCAGCTAATGTTTTTTGTTTTTTTGGGTCTTTTTCTTTTTTTTTTTTTTTTTTTTGCATGTTAAATGATAGACAGTTGAATAAAACTATCTGTGAGTACATGCTCATTTTAAATACATGTCTTATTCAATTTTGAAAAGTAGCAAAAATCTCTAGGATTGAGTGAGTTAATTTGCAGAAGTCGCGCACCGTGTAGATTCTTATGATAATACATATTATAGATAACAATTTTATAAATATTATTAATAGATGCCCATATCATTCACCTTCTATCTACATTAACAAATGCATCAATCCTCTTTATAAAACTGGTTCTTGGAAATTATGTTTAAACAAACGGCAAAGAGGAGTATAGCTCATTGGCTTTTCTCTCTCGGGATGAATGCGCGGTTGAATTCTTCAGCTACACACACACACACACACACACACACACACACACACACACACACACACAAAACAAAAACACCCAAAAAACCTGAGCTCGTATATAGCGCAGTCTCCACTTAACGTGCTCAAGGTCTCCCTGCCCACTATGCGAGGTCAGAAAACCCCACCCACAAAATTAAAAAAAAAACAAAAAAAAAAAACAAAAAAACAAAAAAAAACAAACAAAAAAAAAAAAACAAGAATACGTCAAAACCGAAGGTTCTGGAATATGCGACGGACCACAATACAAGCAGGAAACATTTTTGGGGTATTTTAAATGGCATCAATCGAAGTCTAAATAATGGGTGTGTCTTTTTTACGAAACCCGACGAAACCCGACGAATCCCGACAAAGTTATGGGAAGTAGGTGGCAGTGGGGAGTGGACCTAGAACTCAGGGAAGTGTACACCATTGGGGAGTGAACCTGGGACTGGGTTTCGGCGGGTTTCGCGGGTTTCGGCGGGTTTCGTAAAAAAGACACACCGCTAAATAATAATCCCTTATATGATCAGACCTGCATACTATTATGAACATTTCAGAACTTTATGAGCATCTGCTGGTCATTGGAAATGAAATGTGATCCCAGACTGTATAATTTAAAGAATTTTGAAGTGTCATTTATTAACCATTGTGTGAGTAAGTTGTTGATTTTTAAAGTTAGCTATAGGCACTATGATTTTTAACTGCTAAAATTTACGAATTTTTAAATTTTCAAGAAGGCCGGTCTCTGTTAAGGTGCTTTCGTTAATTTACAAGAAATGAAGTGAGAGTAGGAAAGTGCCGGAAGACAATAGAGAATAAAGATTTCGCGGCGGCGATGGGGCTCGAACCCGCGACCTTATGACTGGAACACAAATCCGCCTGGTTGTGGAGAGCGGCTGAAGATAGACATAAAGTTTGAAACCACTGTTTATTGGAGTGGTGGATAGCTCATACGGTAGAGTCACACTCTCCCCGGCCAGGCGGAGTTGTCGTACCAGTAATGTCGCGGGTTCGAGCCCCCATCGCCGCCGCGAAATGTGTATTCTCTATTGTCTTCTGGCACTTTCCTACTCACCTCATTTCGTGTTTTTGTTAATATACTATTTCTAATACAATTATTTAAAGAACAGGAAAACTATGTCTGCATATAAAAGCATTTCACCCTTTGTATAGATAGTTCGAAGATGACGTCACTCAGGTCTTTATTATTGTATTTTGCCATCCGCGTTTATGAGTATTGCTCACTGAACCTTATTTACCCGACTATAAACGTTCATGGATACACACAGTTTTGTGTGTTGGTCCGTTATACTTCCGGATGGCAATGTTATGAGCTTCTATGCCAAGCGCATACTATCTATAAGGTTTCACAAAATTGCCATCCGGAAGTATAACGAACCAACAGACAAAACGATGTGTAATCGTGAACGTTTATAGATAAAATGAAGTTGACGTCACTCAGGTCTTTGTTATTGTTTTATGCCATACAGATTTGTGAGTAGTTCTCACTTAACTGCATAAACCAGACTATAAACGCTCATGGTAACACATCGTTTTGTGTGTGCGGTTCGTTATACTTGCGGATGGCAATGTTGTGAGCTTCTTAACCAAGCGCATACTATCTATAATAATGAAAGGTTATTACGACTGGCTGTGACTATGACTATAATGATTGATGACTGCATTCCCAGACAGTGTTTCTTTTCAGACTTGTATCATTTTACAACCAGTTCTCTACTTCCTCGTTATCAAGGGGCAGAATGGGAGGGGGTGGGGTGGGGGGGGGGGGGGGGGGGTTACCCACAACCCAGAAATTCTGCATAAATGTCGACAGAGCTGCTGTTATAGTATTAATCTAACAAAAACAAAAAAAATAGACTATATAATGTGCCCTTTGCTTCAAAATTGTTTTAATGTGAGATAAACCAGATACCCCCCCCCTCCCCTTTTTTTTCCAATAATAAAAAAAAAGGATTAAAATTTTGTGACCATCGTCTCTAAACGGTGTTATGTAGGAATTGATAATTGTACAGCCTGCCCCCGCACCCCACACAACTCCAAATCACGTGACTAAAACGAGTCTTGGATGATGACATAATGGCAGCACGACGTCTAGCCGGTAATCAGAAGGTCTGAAGTTCGATCTCCAGTGGAGAGAGATGGAAGACTGATTTTTTGGGATGGTTTACTGTTTTTTCTTGTACTTTTCTATCTCTCTTGCTTTATCTGGCCCCTTTCAAAACACACTTGTTCAGATTTTTTGTCTTAACTCACACACAACACACACACTAACACGCCACAACGCTTAGACTTTGATGATAGTCGTGTCTGTGTATTTCCGGTTCCGGTAACATTTATTTTGGTATCAATCATGGGGCTGCACGGTGTGTCTTTTTTACGAAATCCGCCGAAACCCGGCGAAACACGACACGACAATATCCGGCAAAGTTATGGGATGTAGACAACTGTGGGGAGTGAACCTGAGACTCAGGGAAGTGTACACCAGTCGGGAAGGAGTGAACCTGAGACTATGGTTATCGGCGGGTTTCGGCGGGTTTCGTAAAAAAAGGCACACCCGGGCTGCATAAGGCAGTAAATGAAATTCCCTCAATACGCTTTTTAAGCCTTTGGCTAAAATTCTACATGCATAATACATTAAATGCAGGTCTGATAACTGAACGCCGTTGTGGGCTTGATTTAACATTGTTGTCATGGAAATTATTTTGAGTTTGTTTGAAATAATAAAAAAAAAACAACACTTTTATTGAGCACAATTTCCATTAAACGTGCTCAGAGGGCTTTACAAGAGTGAATGAAATTCCCTCAATATGCTTTTTAAGCCTTTGGCTAAAATTCTACATGCATAATATATTATATGCAGGTCTGATAACTGAACGCAATTGTTGGCTTGATTTAACATTGTTGTCATGGAATTATTTTTGAGCTTGTTTGAAATAATAAAAAAAACAACACTTTTATTGAACACAATTTCCGTTACACGTGCTCAGAGAGCTTTACAATGGTTTGAGAGTATTTCCATTACAACGGCCCATAACAATTTGGGTTAACAGACCTTTGAATAAGCATACATTGATCAAATTTTATGACATGGGAACGCTTGAGATTCAAAAGAATACATTCGATTTATACGTGTGTGTTGGGTCAAATAGGATTCAACAGCCGTAACGTCACTTCCTTCCTAATGACGCATCGTAACTTAGTAACACTGGCTCTAAACTATCGGAACAATGGCGGACGCCGTATGAAATATTTCTCCGGCGAGCTTAAAAGCGTATCCAGAGGAAAAAAAAACCCATCAATTTGATCATGTTTTGACTTTTACACATTCTGATCACAAGGCATATGAAAAGGGAATGAAAAGTTCTCGTCTGCATGAAGAATAAAAAGTAAAGATTTTCTTTGTTTAGAACCAAGATGGCCGCCGTTGCCGGGCGCGTGACATCAGACTACTGAATCCAATTCTCCTCTTCATATCCTAGCAAAACAGTAAATAAATATCTGAAGAGTGGTTTTCAAAAACTCCCTCACTCCCTTTTTCCAATGTTGAGATATATTCAGGATTATTTTCCATAACATTTCTCATTCGGTCTATTATTTTATCATAGTTAAATTTCAAATTCACACAAATCTAAGGAAATTCTTGTGACAATTAATTGATTCTTAAAATAACATTAACATTTCAATTTATCTCACATGGATGTAAAATATCAAAACGTAATTTTAAAAATCGACTAAATGGGTTTTGAAAAACAAGCTTTCATTTGAATAACGGACTCCCAGTGGATATAATATTGCATATCCTTGGGCAATGCAATAACATGACGTCAGTTCCGCCTGTAGAGGTGACTCTTCCATATAGACGATGTTTACCAATGCTGAAACCAGCTTCCAATATACAAAATTGGAAATCAGTTTGTAATCTTGACGTTTAAATCTATGATGATATGTACTCTTTTCTGGGAATTAGTTTCACGACATTGCAATTTATTTCATTTTGAAAGATTGGGCTTTGTGCTTTTACTGAGCTTTTATATAGCGCAATCTCCACTAAACGTGCTCAAAGCGCTTTACATGGGGTCCCTGGCCAACAGCAACACTTAACATTTAGAACGGGACACATGACGCCTTTTAGGCGATATTACAAGTTTTCGGACAGAGACAACGCCAGGTACTCATTTTACAAATGAGTACGGTGGGAGAATGTTAGTAAAGAGCCTTTTCCAAGGGCTCTATTATGCGCCGAGCGAGGCTCGAACTCAGGACCTTACTATCCGAAAGCGAATGTCATACCACTGGACCACATAAATCGTAAGTGAGTGCTGAGATGGTCGAGTGAATCAAGCATATTACCTTCACCTGGAAGACCAAGTGTTAACCCTCACTGCAGGTATCTTATTTTTTCCCCTGGACAAGAAACTTAGCTCCTATTGCATTGCACTGCGGCTAACGCCTGAGTTATATTAGACTTATCTATAGACACATCATACAGGAAAAGAATTCCCCCTGGTGATGAAACTTAGCTCCTATTGCGTTGCACTGCGGCTAACGCCTGTGTTATATCACACTTTTGTCTACAGACACATCCTAAAGAAAAAGGGATTGCCCCGGGGGATGAAACTTAGCTCCTATTGCATTGCACTGCGGCTAACGCCTGAGTTATATCAGACTTATCTATAGACACATCATACAGGAAAAGAAATCCCCCTGGGGATGAAACTTCGCTCCTATTGCGTTACATTGCGGCTAACGCCTGAGTTATATCAGACTTATATCTACAGACAATCCTAAAGAAACAGGATTGACCCGAGGGATGAAACTTAACACATATTGAATTGCACTGCGGCTAACGCCTGAAGTTGTCACTTAGTTCTTTACAATCATTCCTATTTTTATACCCCTCATAGCATGATTTTAGTGGCTCTGTCAGCGTGTGGGATCTTTCCATTGAGGCACTCAGCAACCGAATTTTGCAGTATTTTAAGAAGTTTGCTACTTAATGCATTGTAACTTACAGCTTGGTCTTTGCTTCGTACCCGAGGGGTACCGAGTTTGATCATCCGCCTCTGCGCTGTGTGGCCTTGAGTAAGTCACCTCGCCCACTTATCTCAATTTGCGGCGCTTCACTGTGGCTGACGCCTGTGTTATTCAATTCTTCCCTTTGACTAGACCCTAGAGAAAAATATTCCCCTATTGGATGAATAAAGGAAATTTTATTTCATCTAATTTATTCATTCTGGTAAATCCAAAAAGACTGATTAGCTGTCTGTAGGATCTGGGGAGAAGTACCTCTGCGATAGACAAATATCCTATCACAAGGGTAGCAAGCAACTGTTACTGTCAGTTTAAGCATCAATAAATTCCGGTTCATTAAGGCTTCGAGGGACTACATTTTTCATACACAAATAAAAGGGCTCGAAGTCACTAGAGTTGACAAAAATGGCGCCCTTTAAACGGAAGTGCCTCTCCATAATGAAGAGCAGTTTTGCCATACCGGAAGTGGGTCTCCAAAATTGAGAGGGCTACCGGAAGTTCCAATACGGTACAAATTGGAGAGCCCTGTTAATAATAGGCAGCATTATTTAGCTTTCGGTTTCTAATAGAGAGATAATCGCCGTCTCTCTTATAGGGCTTCTCTTTGTGAAAAGTTCCTTAACCAATTTACAGCCATATTCTGGAAAAACGCGTATTTAAAAAATTGGCCAGAAAACTAGTCCTTCAAAAATCGATCGATTTAAATGGCGATCATCTTGGCAAAAACTCTTAAACCTGGGACCTTGTTAGATCTTTAACAAAGTCCCAGGTTTGAGAGTCTTTGACAAGATAAGGGATATTTAAATTGATCGATATTTGAAGGACGAGTTTTCTGGCCAAATTTTGAAATGCGTTTTTTTTTTTCACAGTACGACAGTAAACTGGTTAAACGACTTCTCTCTGTGAAATGGACTAATCTGTCGTACTCTGAAAAAACACGTATTTGAAAATTTAAGCCAGAAAACTCGTCCTTCAAATATCGATCGATTTAAATGACCATCATCTTGGTAATAAAACAAAACAAAACAAAAACAACAAAAACCCTCAAACATGGTACTTCGTGAAGTCCCAGGTTTGACAGTTTTTGCCAAGATTAGGGTCATTAAAATATTTGAAGAACGAGTTTTCTGGCCAAATTTTTAAAAAATGGGATTTTCCAGAGAATGGCAGTAATGTAGCTTGAGATTGTCTGTAATAGAAATGATAAGTAGAGGTAGTTGAGACATCTCAATACATGGTTGAATTAATGAGTTAGAATAGGACTGGACTGTTCTAGAACTGTCATTATGGCATTTTCAATGGAAAAAAAAATTCCCTTTATTCATCCCCAAGGGGAAATTTGTCTTTAGGGTCTATTCCAAGGGAAGACTGGAATAACCCAGGCTTCAGCCGCAGTGCAGCGCCGCAAAGTGAGCTAGGGCTAGGTGACTTGCTCAAGGCCACACAACGCAGCGGCGGGTGATCGAAATCGTTACCTTTTGGGTACGAACCAAATACCGTACCGCTGAGCCACGCTGCCCCTGGAAGAAAGAAAAAAGATTTTAAAATGCTTTCAAGCAAATGGCTCTGTAGATAGAACGAAGATGACGTCAATCAGGTCTTTGTTATTGCTTTTTTTTTGCCATCCGCATTTATGAGTAATTCTCACTAAACTGTATTAAGCAGACTATAAAGTTTAAGATGACACATCGTTTTGTGTGTTGGTCCGTTATACTTCCGGATGGCAATATTGTGAGCTTCTTAGGTAAGCGTACACTATCAATATCAATCAGTAAAAAATAGTTTATATAATTTTTAGATTAACAAGTAAGTATGTGATTGTTGGCAAAAATATATCATGGGCAAGCCGGAAAACTTATGACCCTCAACCTTATTTTATTTAAAAAATGGATTAATATTATAGATAGAATGAAGATGAAGTCACTCAAGCATTTGTTATTGTATTTTGCCATCCGCGTTTGTGAGTGATTCTCACTAAAGTGTATTAACCAGACTATAAATGTTCAAGGTTACACATAGTTTTGTGTGTTGGTCCGTTATACTTCCGGATGGCAATGTTTTGAGCTTCTTAGCCAAGCGCATACTATCTATAGAACCAAAACTGGAGAGATGGACATTGGGGTCAGCGTGGCCCAGCGTACGGTCTTGATCACTAGCACTACGCTGTGTGTCCTTGAGGAAGTCATCTCGCCCTAGCTCGGGAACCTACACTCCTCTAAGCTTGGTGAGAAGTTGCCAGGCTTTGATACCAGTAAGAGGAGACACTGGGTGGCTGCGAATCGACTTCGGTCGAGGAGCTGCCTAACGGCAAGTGCGCTACATCGGTGGGGTCTAATTACCTGTCCAATATGTCCACGCTGTGGGCAAGAACCCGAGACGGCAGAGCATCTAGTCGAAAGGTGTGTTATGACGATGCTACCCGGCGGGTTCGCGACTGTGCACGAATGCGGACCGGACTATGCTGATTGGGTCGATCGTCATAACATGGTAGTGTGAAAACCATAAGAGGCTGCTGCCTTAGCTCAATTTGTGGAGCTGCACTGCGGCTGACCTCTGGGTTATTCCAGCCTTCCCTTGGAATAGACCCTAGAGACAAATTTCCACTATAGAAGGAATAAAACTAATTTTATTTTTATTTTTATTTTATGCGGCTATGTCGTCGCGGTATGGCACGCGCTTTCGGATCGGAAGGTCCTGGGTTCGAGCCTCGCTCGGCACATAGTTGAGTCTTTGGAAAAGGCTCTTTACTAACATTCTCTCACCGTACTCATGTGTAAAATGAGTACCTGGCCGTTAATAGCGTTGTCTATGTCGGAGAAAAATTGTAATATCGCCTAACAGGCGTCATGTCTCGTTCTACTTGTTAAGTGTTGCTGTTGGCCAAGGACCCCTTGTAATGCGCTTTGAGCACGTTTATTGGACATTGCGCTATATAAAAACCCAATTAAATAAAATATTTAAAGATAATTCCTCAGGGAAAACGGGAGATATGGACAAAATATAAAATGGAGATCGAGCTGAAACTGGTTGCGTCGCCGGAAGCAGATTGTTGAAAATTGGATAACTTTATTTTGTAATACATTGAACCACTGGTATAATTCACATCCTCCAAACTGGAAACGACTTGCTATTAATCTCTAGTAGAAACTACGTAACTTATTATAACGGGAGAAATAAACTGAGCCTCGCCGATAAGTGCGGCTATGTGGTCTAGTGGTATGACACTCGCTTCCGGATCGGAAGGTCCTGAGTTCGAGCCTCGCTCGATGCATAGTTGAGTCCTTGGAAAAGACTCTTTACTCACATTCTCTCACCGTACTCAGGTGTAAAATGAGTACCTGGCCGTTAACATCTTGTCTTTGTCCGAAAAATTGTAATATCGTCTAACAGGCGTCATGTCTCGTCCTACATGTTAAATGTTGCTGTTCACCAGCGACCCCTTGTAATGCGCTTTGAGCACGTTTATTGGACATTGCGCTATATAAAAAGCTCAATAAGTAAAACAAAAAAGTAGTCCTTCAGAGCCAGTTTATCCCGGTTTCTATAGCGTGAAATGGACAATAGCAAGTTATTGCTATCCTTTGGATAGGACGCTAGTCTATTGCAAAATACTTTCCGCCAAATCTAAGAGACTCAGCTACCCATTATTTACTGCTGGGTGGACAGGGGTGTGAGAAAAAATCCCGACTGCACCCGGGATCGATCTCGGTCCCTTTGCGTGTGAAGCGAGGGCTCTACCATCTGAGCAATTGGGACCGACTTGTTTTGAATCGCTAGTAGAGACGAGGTAACTTATCGATCTCCGTCCCTTTGCGTGTGAAGCGAGTGCTCTACCAACTGAGCAATTGGGACCGACTTGTTTTGAATCGCTAGTAGAGACGAGGTAACTTATCGATCTCGGTCCCTTTGCGTGTGAAGCGAGTGCTCTACCATCTGAGCAATTGGGACCGACTTGTTTTGAATCGCTAGTAGAGACGAGGTAACTTATCGATCTCGGTCCCTTTGCGTGTGAAGCGAGTGCTCTACCATCTGAGCAATTGGGACCGACTTGTTTTGAATCGCTAGTAGAGACGAGGTAACTTATCGATCTCGGTCCCTTTGTGTGTGAAGCGAGGGCTCTACCATCTGAGCAATTGGGACCGACTTGTTTTGAATCGCTAGTAGAGACGAGGTAACTTATCGATCTCGGTCCCTTTGCGTGTGAAGCGAGGGCTCTACCATCTGAGCAATTGGGACCGACTTGTTTTGAATCGCTAGTAGAGACGAGGTAACTTATCGATCTCGGTCCCTTTGCGTGTGAAGCGAGTGCTCTACCAACTGAGCAATTGGGACCGACTTGTTTTGAATCGCTAGTAGAGACGAGGTAACTTATCGATCTCGGTCCCTTTGCGTGTGAAGCGAGGGCTCTACCATCTGAGCAATTGGGACCGACTTGTTTTGAATCGCTAGTAGAGACGAGGTAACTTATCGATCTCGGTCCCTTTGTGTGTGAAGCGAGTGCTCTACCATCTGAGCAATTGGGACCGACTTGTTTTGAATCGCTAGTAGAGACGAGGTAACTTATCGATCTCGGTCCCTTTGCGTGTGAAGCGAGGGCTCTACCATCTGAGCAATTGGGACCGACTTGTTTTGAATCGCTAGTAGAGACGAGGTAACTTATCGATCTCGGTCCCTTTGCGTGTGAAGCGAGGGCTCTACCATCTGAGCAATTGGGACCGACTTGTTTTGAATCGCTAGTAGAGACGAGGTAACTTATCGATCTCGGTCCCTTTGCGTGTGAAGCGAGGGCTCTACCATCTGAGCAATTGGGACCGACTTGTTTTGAATCGCTAGTAGAGACGAGGTAACTTATCGATCTCGGTCCCTTTGCGTGTGAAGCGAGTGCTCTACCAACTGAGCAATTGGGACCGACTTGTTTTGAATCGCTAGTAGAGACGAGGTAACTTATCGATCTCGGTCCCTTTGCGTGTGAAGCGAGGGCTCTACCATCTGAGCAATTGGGACCGACTTGTTTTGAATCGCTAGTAGAGACGAGGTAACTTATCGATCTCGGTCCCTTTGTGTGTGAAGCGAGTGCTCTACCATCTGAGCAATTGGGACCGACTTGTTTTGAATCGCTAGTAGAGACGAGGTAACTTATCGATCTCGGTCCCTTTGCGTGTGAAGCGAGGGCTCTACCATCTGAGCAATTGGGACCGACTTGTTTTGAATCGCTAGTAGAGACGAGGTAACTTATCGATCTCGGTCCCTTTGCGTGTGAAGCGAGGGCTCTACCATCTGAGCAATTGGGACCGACTTGTTTTGAACCGCTAGTAGAGACGAGGTAACTTATCGATCTCGGTCCCTTTGCGTGTGAAGCGAGGGCTCTACCATCTGAGCAATTGGGACCGACTTGTTTTGAATCGCTAGTAGAGACGAGGTAACTTATCGATCTCGGTCCCTTTGCGTGTGAAGCGAGGGCTCTACCATCTGAGCAATTGGGACCGACTTGTTTTGAATCGCTAGTAGAGACGAGGTAATTTATCGATCTCGGTCCCTTTGCGTGTGAAGCGAGGCTCTACCATCTGAGCAATTGGGACCGACTTGTTTTGAATCGCTAGTAGAGACAAGGTAACTTATCGATCTCCGTCCCTTTGCGTGTGAAGCGAGTGCTCTACCATCTGAGCAATTGGGACCGACTTGTTTTGAATCGCTAGTAGAGACGAGGTAACTTATCGATCTCGGTCCCTTTGCGTGTGAAGCGAGGGCTCTACCATCTGAGCAATTGGGACCGACTTGTTTTGAATCGCTAGTAGAGACGAGGTAACTTATCGATCTCGGTCCCTTTGCGTGTGAAGCGAGGGCTCTACCATCTGAGCTATTGGGACCGACTTGTTTTGAATCGCTAGTAGAGACGAGGTAACTTATCGATCTCGGTCCCTTTGCGTGTGAAGCGAGTGCTCTACCATCTGAGCAATTGGGACCGACTTGGTTTGAATCGCTAGTAGAGACGAGGTAACTTATCGATCTCGGTCCCTTTGCGTGTGAAGCGAGTGCTCTACCATCTGAGCAATTGGGACCGACTTGTTTTGAATCGCTAGTAGAGACAAGGTAACTTATCGATCTCGGTCCCTTTGCGTGTGAAGCGAGTGCTCTACCAACTGAGCAATTGGGACCGACTTGTTTTGAATCGCTAGTAGAGACGAGGTAACTTATCGATCTCGGTCCCTTTGCGTGTGAAGCGAGGGCTCTACCATCTGAGCAATTGGGACCGACTTGTTTTGAATCGCTAGTAGAGACGAGGTAACTTATCGATCTCGGTCCCTTTGTGTGTGAAGCGAGTGCTCTACCATCTGAGCAATTGGGACCGACTTGTTTTGAATCGCTAGTAGAGACGAGGTAACTTATCGATCTCGGTCCCTTTGCGTGTGAAGCGAGGGCTCTACCATCTGAGCAATTGGGACCGACTTGTTTTGAATCGCTAGTAGAGACGAGGTAACTTATCGATCTCGGTCCCTTTGCGTGTGAAGCGAGTGCTCTACCATCTGAGCAATTGGGACCGACTTGTTTTGAATCGCTAGTAGAGACGAGGTAACTTATCGATCTCGGTCCCTTTGCGTGTGAAGCGAGGGCTCTACCATCTGAGCAATTGGGACCGACTTGTTTTGAATCGCTAGTAGAGACGAGGTAACTTATCGATCTCGGTCCCTTTGCGTGTGAAGCGAGGGCTCTACCATCTGAGCATTGGGACCGACTTGTTTTGAATCGCTAGTAGAGACGAGGTAACTTATCGATCTCGTCCCTTTGCGTGTGAAGCGAGGGCTCTACCATCTGAGCATTGGGACCGACTTGTTTTGAATCGCTAGTAGAGACGAGGTAACTTATCGATCTCGTCCCTTTGCGTGTGAAGCGAGGCTCTACCATCTGAGCAATTGGGACCGACTTGTTTTGAATCGCTAGTAGAGACGAGGTAACTTATCGATCTCGGTCCCTTTGCGTGTGAAGCGAGTGCTCTACCATCTGAGCAATTGGGACCGACTTGTTTTGAATCGCTAGTTGAGACGAGGTAACTTATCGATCTTGGTCCCTTTGCGTGTGAAGCGAGTGCTCTACCATCTGAGCAATTGGGACCGACTTGTTTTGAATCGCTAGTAGAGACAAGGTTTATCATAATGGGCGAAATAAACCGACAACCGCCGTTAAAGGTTCAATTAACTACAAAATTTTCCAATCTTCCAAAATGTTTGCTTCAGGCATAACCTGTTTTGGGCTCCCGATAAGTCAGTTGGTAGAGCACTTGTTTCACACGCAGAGGGACATGAGATCGATCTTGGTTGAAGTCCAGAATATTTTTTTTTTCGGTCCTCTCTGTCCACCTATCAATTTTTGGGTAGCTGGGTCTATCCGATCTGGCGGAAAGTACTTTGTGATGGACTAGGTCCTGTAAAAAAAAAGAGTACAAAGCAATTGCTATTGTACGTTTCACGCAATAGGAATTGGGATAAACTCCGGAAAAAGAATAAAGTGGCCAAGACGACGGAACGTTGTGAGCTCAAAACCCTTCTTCAGTCAATACAAAGCGCAACACATAAATTAATACATCACTTAAAATCTAAACAAACGGCAACAGGAATATTTGGCACTTCTGTCCGTGAGTAAATGATTGTGCGGCTATGCGGTCTTATGATTGGACACTCGCTTTCGGGTCGAAAGGTCATGGGTTCGACCCTGCCTCGCTCGGCGCATAGTTGAGTCCTTGAAAAAAAGGCTCTTTACTCACATTCTCTCACCGTACTCAGGTAACTAACTGCCCGTTAACAGCGTTGTCTCTGTCGGAAAAAAATTGTAATATCGCCGAACAAGCGTCATGTCTTGTCTTACACGTTAAGTGTTGCTGTTGGCCTGGGACCCTTTGTATAGAGTTTTTAGCACGTTTAGTGGATATTGCGCTATATAAAAGCTCAACATTTTATTCTTTTGTTGAAAACTTGATTTGGTTTTAAAATGTTGAAATTTATACAGAAGGATTTATACATTTGATCGGCATAAATGTAAATGTACATGTAAATAATGAATTTATATGGCGCCTAAACATCCCCGTTAATCGTGCTCTGCGGCGCTTTACATAATAGTAATAATAATAATAATAATAATAATAATATAATAATAATAATAATAATATAATAATAAATAATAATAATGATATTAATAATAAAAATAATAATAATAATAATAATAATAATAATAATAATAATAATAATAATAATATAATAATATATAATAATAATAATAATAATAATAATAATAATAATAATAATAAATTTTTTAACATTTTAAAAAGGCGACGTGCACTTATTTGCAGGTCTGAGAATCCATTTCCATATGGGCTCATTGTTGTAATGGAAATCTTTTTTTTTTAATGACGCCAAATATTGCCCATAACAACAATGTTAAACTAGGGCCAAATGTGGGTTCGGATGTTAGACCTGCACATGTGCACGTCGGTATAAGGTGTTTGATTGTATTGTATTCTTCTAAATGTGTAACCAAATGACAAATTGACACTTTTTTGAGGACAATAAAGATTTATTATTATTATTATTATTATTATTATTATTATTATTATTATTATTATTATTATTATTATTATTATTATTATTATTATCATTATTATTATTATTATTATTATTCATATATTCATTATTATTATTATTATTGTTATTATTATTATTATTATTATTATTATTATTATTATATTATTATTATTATTATTATTATTATATATCATATATCATATTATTATTATTATTATTATTATTATTATTATTATTATTATTATTATTATTATTATTATCATTATTATTGATATAAATCTTACCTTCCAAATCGACGAATTCGCATTGAATTATCAACTCTCTATTGAGCCCTCATTTCTTGGTCATGTAGATAGAACGAAGATGGCGTCATTCAGGTCTTTGTTATTATTTTTGCCGTACACGTTTATGAGTAATTCTCACTAAACTGTATGAACCAGACTATGAACGTTCACATAGTATGTGTTGGTCCGATATCCTTCTGGATGGCAATGTTGTGAGATTCTTAGTCAACCGCATACTATCTATAAACGTTCATGGTTACACATATTTTTGTGTGTTGGTCTGTTATACTTCCGGATATATGGCACTGGTGTGAGCTTTTTAGCCAAGCGCATACTATCTATACAATCTTGTCACCTTCTGGAGTCGTCGAAACGGTTATAGCTAGAAGTTGTGAATGGTGTCTTTTTCAATTCAATAAAACGACATGTTGATAGTGTCAAGATTTGAAGAAGAATTGTATTGATTTACGTAGCTGTCAGGAAACCACGGGGTGTGAGTCTGGAATAGAGAATGATAAAATAATAATAATAATAAATAATAATAATAATAAATAATAATAATAATAATAATAATAAATAAAATAATAAAAATAATAATAATGATGATAATAATAATAATAATAATAATAATAATAATAATAATAATAATAATAATAATAATAATTAATATAATAATAATAATAAATAATATAAAAATATAATATATAATAATAATAATAATAATAATAATAATAATAATAATAATAATAATAATAATAATAATAATAATAAAACTCATCCTATATATATATATATATATATATATATATATATATATATATATATATATATATATATATATATAATTGGTCGAGAAAAGTTGATAATTTGTATGAAATGAGATAGATATAAACCGGGCGTAATGAAACCATCCGATCCATCTCCCCGTCTTAATGAGGATCGTTATCTAGTAAATGAATGGAAAATGTCACAGTAGATACTCGATGTTTTGAGGAAATAATTGAAGGCTGCTTTTCCAAAACTCCTTTAGTCCATTTTTCTAGTTTTTGAGATTTCCATCCATGGAATAAATTGAAAAGTAAGTTATATTTTAAGTATCAAAATACACAAGAATCCCCTTAGGTTTGTGTGAATTTGATGTTTAAAATATGATAAAATAATGGACCGAATGAGAAATTTTAGGGGAAATAATCCTCAATATCTCAAGAAAGGAAAAACCGAGTAAAGGAGTTTTGGAAAACCACGCTTTAATTATAGAGAATATGAGAATACAAGGTTGGGTAGATTTTCATGAGTTATAGTTTCAAAAGTTGATTTTTTTTTTTTAATGTAGTCCTTCTGAGCCATTGAGACCCATGGAGCTGGAGTTTATCCCTCGGTTTCTTACAGCGTGAAATGGACAATAGCAATTGCTTGATCCCTTAGGAAAGGACGCAAGTCTATCGCAAAGTACTTTCCGGTGCCAGATCTAACAGATCTAGCTAACCATTCACTGCTGGTTAGACAGGTGGATTAGGAAAAAATAAAAACCTCGAATGTACCCTGGATATATCTTGGTCCCTTTGCGTGCGATGCGAATGCTCTACCAACTGAGCAACGGGACTCCCAATAATTGATGAGTTTAAAAAAAAAACAAAAAACAAACAAACCCCATAAAACTAGTTCGTGAGTCTTCTTTTTACTTAAAAAAACATTCTATTTCATCCGTCATTTATATTACCTTGGATTCATGATTATTTAAACTGGCATCAATACAGATTTTAATATATATAATATTTCATGAAAAAAAGAACCCTGTCAAAATTGACATTCATTAATCACATTATGCTATATTATGTACGAGGAAGCGTTGGAGAAGGCGAGGAAGGGAAAAATGTTGATCGATTCTATCAGAAAGATGCAGTGACGGTTTCTGGGACATGTGTGGAGACGGAATAGAAAATTTGGTAACATCTGGTATGATCGAAGGAAAGAGAGCTAGAGGAAGACAAAGAATGACTTATTATCTAAATAACCTAAAAACGCCCAAATGTGATTTCTTCTTCTTCTTCTTCTTCTTCTTCTTCTTCTTCTTCTTCTTCTTCTTCTTCTTCTTCTTCTTCTTCTTCGTTCCCGTCACGTCACATGGTCAGTCCGGTCTGGTGAATGAAGCCCACAGTGGTCCTGAGGTCGTCCTCACTGCCGTACAGCTTCTTTGAGTATGGGGTTGGGTCAGGCCAGAAGTTCCTTCTCAACTAGTTGTAGCTTGGACATTCCATTAGGACATGATGTCCATTTTCATTTTCAAGTCCGCAGTCACATTGTCCAGAGGCACCTGCTCTGGACATCCTCCACATATGTTCCTTTAACTGGTTGATTTAAAAAGCAACACAGATTTCATGCGCACGGCAGAATAGGATCGTGATACGTGGAGACAGCTGACCGGAAATGTGCTCAAGAGTACAAGCCACCACGATGGCTGATGATTATATTATTATGTACTATGCAAGATATGCAAGAACACAGCATAAACCAGTTGGAAAGGAAATAGGAAGAAGACGATGGAGGTGGATTGTACACACGCTTAGAAAGAATGATTCCACTCTAACAAAGAAAGTATTGGACTGGAACCCTCAGGGCAGAAGATCAAGGGGAAGGCCAAGAGGAACATGGAGAAGAATTAAAGAAGCTGATATACAAAGAAGTGGTAAGACATGGAACGAGATAAAAAAAGTTAGTTCAGGATAGAGAAGGATGGAAACTGTTTGTCTGTGGCCTATACCCTGACCCAGGGTGAAAAAGGCATTGGTGATGATGATGCAAGATATCAACAGGAATCCTTCATGGTTTAAAACAAGAACCTTCAAACAAGTGATTTTTAATGTTAATTGAATCAAATTTGTTTTAATTTCAAGAAAATAACATATAAAGAAATATGTACACTACCAGAGCTAACTGAACAAATTGTATGCGACTTAAGTATATTTAAATTTGAAAAAACAATTTCAAAAATGAGCTTTTATATAGAGCAATATCCACTAAACGTGCTCAAAGGGCTTTACAAAGGGCACCTCGCTTCCTGACCAACAGCAACACGTAATATGTAGAACGAGACATGACCTTAGAGACAAATTTCGTCTATGGGATGAATAACATAGGGACTTTTTAAATGTTCATTCTTATTTTTAGTGTATTTGACACGCCCCCCCCCCTCCCGCCAAAATAAAAAAACAAACAAACAACCCCCCCCCCCCCACCCCAGAAAAATCGTCTGGACACGAGTAGGCTACTGCTTGGGTGTATGTGTGTGTGTTGTGTTGTGATTGTTTGTGTGTGCGGTCACAGGGGAATTTAGTGTGGGCGAATAGATCTCCTTTGAGTGACAGGCCGTTAATAGTCAACGGTATCGCTAGCCCAGCAGATACCTTGAATAACGGTATTAGTCTTAGGCATAAATATATAGGGCATCTCTTTGTTTGGCATTTGTCTCGATAGTATTGGTGTTGGTTTTTCACAAACATTACTATTTGTTTCCTATCACTTTTGACTTATCGTTTCAATAGATAGTTCGAAGATGACGTCACTCAGGTCTTTGTTATTATTTTTTGCCATCACCGTTTATGAGTAATTCTCATTAAACTGTATTTACCTGACTATAAACGTTCATGGTTACACACAGATTTGTGTGTTGATCCGTTATACTTCTATATGGCAATGTTATGAGCTTCTTAGCCAAGCGCATACTATCTATAAATAAAACCACCAACAAAACGAGTTTTTATTTAGCTCAGTATCCATCCACTAAACGTGCTCTAAGCGCTTTTCAAAGAGTCCTTGACAATTCAGCAATACGAATCGTGTTGAACGACACATGATGCTTGTTATGAATGTGATATTACAATTTGTCCGACTGAGACAACACTGTTTAACGGCAAGGTCCTCATTTTACACTTGAGTAAGATGAGGGAGGAAGAAGAAGAAGAAGAAGAAGAAGAAGAAGAAGAAGAAGAAGAAGAAGAAGAAGAAGAAGAAGAAGAAAAAAAGAAGAAGAAGAAGAAGAAGAAAGAAGAAGAAAAAAGAAGAAGAAGAAGAAGAAGAAGAAGAAGAAGAAGAAGAAGAAGAAGAAGAAGAAGAAGAAGAAGAAGAAGAAGAAGAAGAAGAAGAAGAAGAAGAAGAAGAAGAAGAAGAAGAAAAAGAAGAAGAAGAAGAAGAAGAAGAAGAAGAAGAAGAAGAAGAAGAAGAAGGGTTTTGAGTCCGAAGCGTTCAGTGTTCGGTGTCTTGTTATTATTTGAAGCTGTTATATTTATTTTTGTTTTATTACATCAATATTAAATCAAGCCCGTTTATCGGCCATGCAAATCCATGCAGGATATTCTAAAGACATGACAACTTTCATAGATTCACATAACATAACATATGGTATAGATCGAATGCGCTTGGCCAAGAGTTCACAACATTGCCATCCGGAATTATAACGGATCAACACACAAACTCTGTGTAACCATGAACTTTTATAGTCTGGTTAATACAGTTTAGTGAGAACAACTCACAAACGCGGATGGCAACAACAATAACAAAGGCCTGAGTGACGTCATCTGCATACTATCTAGTAGATAGTATGCAGATGACGTCACTCAGGCCTTTGCATACTATCTATAGATAGTATGCAGATGACGTGTCACTCATGCCTTTGTTATTGTTTTTGCCATCCGCGTCTGTGAGTTGTTCTCACTAAACTGTATTAACCAGACTATAAAAGTTCATGGTTACACAGAGTTCGTGTGTTGGTCCGTTATACTTCCGGATGGCAATGTTGTGAACTCCTTGGCCAAGCGCATTCTATCTATATATAGGGCAAAATAGGATAAAATCCCTTGAATGCCCTTAATATTAATAGAAATGCCATAAATCTATTGATTAAAGATTAGAATGATGATACAGGTGGTAAAGATAGTATTTCAACTGAATGTACTCATTTATATGTGGTGTACAAACATATAATATCTTTAACCGTGACATGCAAAGCACACTCACACACACACACACTCACACATACACACACTCACACACACACACACTCACACATACACACACACACACAGATTTCGTTTAGTGTCCCATTGTTATTACTCCAATCCAAATTATATTACATATAATATCTCTCTTTGAAAAATATTTATTTAGAGAAAATAATCATCACCGACTGACTGCCTGAGGAGTAAGTAAGCTCCAGGGAAGCTTGGAGGATCTCATCCAGGGGACAGCGGCATTTCCGGTAGATAGTTGACTTGACTTATCATCTTAGTGAACGCGAAGAAGAGAAATATATATATATATATCTTCTTCACTGACAAACAAAGCTAATTTGTCAAAATAAATGACGAGCAGGTTTTTTTTATTTTTCATTCGTTTATTTTATTCCATTGATTTATTATTATTATTATTATTATATTTTTTTTGCGAACGTCTATTTTAGACTATATTATTCAATATTGTAATAAATCTTTGTTCTATTTTATTCTCTGTATATTTTTTGTTTCATGGCATTACTAAATAATATCATCATTGAATTACGTCCCTCTATTAAAATAAAACAAATTTAAATCTCCAAGTAGATTTTTTTGTGTAGGTTAATTGGTACAAACCACCCATTAGTATTCTACGATGTGGTTGTCATTTCATTAAGGGTCTCTCGGAGAACATCTTGACGGCTGGTATTACAATATCAAAATGGAGTATCTCGAAATTCCAGATTCTATTCGCAGACAAGCTGAAGTACCAAATACATTTCTGGCGTCTGTCTGGATTGTAAGTGAAGTATAAACTTTTTTATTGTTTTGTTGTCGGCTGAAGAAGGGTTTTGAGCCTGAAACAGTCCGTGTTTGTTATTTTGTTCATTTTCGAAGCTGCAATATATATATATATATATATATATATATATATATATATATATATATATATATATATATATATATATATATATTTACTTTTTACAGTCCACAACTTCTAGCAGGATAGTATTAACCCGTTCACTACGGCGTACGGCTCTGTAAAAATGGTGTATTAAAAATTTGGCCAGAAAACTGGTCCTTCAAATATCGATCAATTTAATTTAAATGACCCTCATCTTGACAAAAACTCTCAAACCTGGGACTTTCAGTTTGCTCATGAATATTAATAGTTCGCGAAATCCCAATTTTGAGGCCTTTTTATTTTGTCAAGATGAGTGAGGGTTATTTAAATCGACAGATATTTAAAGGACGGACGAGTTTTCTGGCCAAAATTTTAAATACACATTCTTAAAGAGTACCGCAGTTATTTTGGTTAACATAATTTTGGATTAAGAATTTTCCTGTCAAAAGTGATAAAGCTGTTTGATTTTTTGGGTTTCTGTTTTGTTTTTGGTTGTTTTATTTTATTTTATTTTTTTTTTTTGTTTTTTTGGGGGGGGGGGGGGGGGGGGTTTGGGGGGGGGGGGTTTTCGTCAGTATCTGCGAGGCAGTAAAGTTGTGGTAGTTATCATTAGTAGTCCTTCAAAAAAAAAATGAATTTTATACAGCGCAATATCCACTCGAAGTCTCGATGCGCTTTAAAAGGGGTCCAAGGTCAATGGCAACACTTAACATGTAGGACGAGACATGATGACGCCTGTTAGGCGATATTATTACATCTATTCGGACAGAACGACGCTGTGAACGGCCTGGTACTCATTTTACACCTGAGTACGGTGATAGAATGTGAGTAAAGAGTCTTTTTCAAGGACTCAACTATGCGCCGAGCGAGGCTCGAGCCCAGGATCGCCCTTCCGATCCGAAAGCGAGTGTCATACCACTAGACCACATAGCCTTCAGAGCCATTCTGCCCATGAAGCCGGAGTTTATCCCGGTTTCTATAGCGTGAAACGGACAATAGCAATACTCTTCAACAGTCATGACGTCACTTCCCTCGTTATAACGCATGGTAACTAAGTAACTGGCTCTAAACTATCGGAACAATGGCGGACGCCCTTATGAAATAATATTTCTCCGACGAGCATAAAAGTATATCCAGAGGAGAAAAATATTATAAATATAATCATATCTTGAATTTTATACATTCTGAACACAAGACATATGAAAAGTTCTAGCCAGCATGAAGAATATAAAATACCAATTTTGTTTGTTTAGAACTACGCTGCTCGCCGTTGCTGTGCGACGTGACACCAGACTATTGAATCCAATTGCTTGCTACCCTTCGTTATCATTACTAGCTACTTTCTCCATCAGGCCTTATGACTGGTATTTTGTTTGCTTTTTTTTCCAAATTATTTTTTACTCATTTTTGATCATCTCTTTCTACCGACGTGCACTAATTTTCAGGTCTGTTAACCCAATTCCTTATGGGCTCATCAATGTTGTGATGGAAATCTAAAAAAGAAAAAATGACGTAAAATAGTGTCCATTACAACAATGTCAAACCAGGCCCATAAGTTGTTGGTTCAGATGTCAGACCTGCATATACACACACGTCCTTTTCAACAGTCCACAGTTTCTAGCAGCTTAGTAGCACGGCTATGTGGTCTAGTGGTATGACACTCGCTTTCGGATCGGAAGGTCCTGGATATGAGCCTCGCTCGACGCATAGTTGAGTCCTTGGAAATGGCTCTTTACTCACATTCACTCACTGTATTCAGGTGTAAAATGAGTACCTGGCCGTTAACAGCGTTGTCTGCTTTGTCCGAAAAAATGTAATATCGCCTAAAAGGCGTCATGTCTAGTCCTACGTGTCAAGCGTTGCTGTTGACCAGGGACCCCTTGTAAAGCGCTTTGAGCACGTTTAGTGGATATTGCGCTATAGAAAAGCTAATATTTTTTTTATGTTAGTTTTAACATTTGACGTAAAAGTTTTCTGACCTATTTCCTATTTGAACCAATTCCCCTTTGTCATACCTTTTCTTGGGTGCTCTAATGGGTATGATCTATATTAACTTTCCATTGCTCGAGGTCATTGGTCACATTGCAAAATGTGCTCAAAGCGACCCACTTAGTGAAAAGTGTTCACAGTTTTTTAAATATCTAACATCACGATTGGTCATTTCATTCAGCTTGTCACATGGGTATGTTTATAAATTGTGGCAACAAAGCAGCGTGCTTACATTTGTTAAGAAATACCCAATTGTTGAACAGCAACATATAATGTGATTGATGACTTGGTTGGACGAAAACATAATATTATATGAATATAGATCGCTCCCATTGTAATTCTAGAACTTTTTACTTTCCCATTTTCTTCCTTTTTAATGGCGCTGATATGACCTTAATGTGTTGCAAGCGCTTTAAAACACTTGAAAAAAAAATGGTATAAAGCGTTGTGTCGCAATGCGTCAGTAAAGTCATGGTAGTAACGTCATTACTGCCTACTAGTTTATCGACCAGGTCTTATGTTTTAGTTTTAATATTTGACATAATGGTTTCTGGCGAAAATGATATAAGGTGTTTTGTCGCAATGCGTCAGTAAAGTCATGGTAGCATCGTCGTCATTACTGGCTACTAGTTTATCGACCGGGTCTTATGTCATGCCAATGATATTTCATGTCTCACGAGGGTCGTTAACCAGGGGAGTTGATGTTCTTGAAAACACACACACATATTCACAAAAGACATAATTATCCCGAACGGTTCTCTGTCTTGCCCTCAGCTCTCTCTATCTCTCTCCCTCTCTCATTCTCTCTGTATCTCTCTCTGTATCTCTCTCTCCCTCTCTCTCCCTCTCTTCTCTCTCTCTCTCTTTTTTTTTCTCTCTCTTTTTTTCTCTCTCTCTTTCTTCTGTCTCTCTCTCTCTCTCTCTCTCTCTCTCTCTCTCTCTCTCACTCACTCTTCTTTCTGTCTATATATCTCATCTGTTTTTTCCCCCTTCCCCTTTCTCTGCTAACCTCTCTCTCTCTCTCTCCTCTCTCCTTCTTCTTCTCTCTCTCTCTCCCTCTCTCTCTCTCTCTCTCTCTCTCTCTCTCTTCTTTCTGTCTATATTCACATTTCTCTCTCTCTACCCCTCTATCCTATCCTCCTCTCTCTCTCTCTCTCTCATCTTCTCTTCTTCTTTCTCTCTCTCTCTCTCTCTCTCTTCTCTCTCTCTTTCTTGTCTCTTTCTCTCTCCTCTATTCCCTCATTCCTCTTCTCCTCTCATATCCTCCTACCTTCCTCTCTTCCTTCTCTCTCTCTCTCTTCCCCTTCTCTCTCTCTCTCTCTTCTTTCTGTCTATATATTTCACATTTATCTCTCCTCTATCCCTCTATCCCACATCCTAACCTCTCTCTCTCTCTCTCTCTCTCTCTCTCTCTTCTTTCTGGCTATATATTTCACATTTATCTCTCCTCTATCCCTCTATCCCTCATCCTAACCTCTCTCTCTCAATCTCTCTCTGTCTCTTTCTCTCTCTCTATCTCTCTCTCTCTCTTATTTCTGTCTATAACATTTCTTTCTCCTCTATATCCCTCATCCTAGCCACCCCCCCCTCTCTCTCTCTCTCTCTCTCTCTCTCTCTCTCTCTCTCTCTCTATGCTTTCTATCTATCTATCTCACTGTAAAACAAGCTTTGACCGTGGCTCTCATTTATAGATAGTATGCAGATGACGTCAATCAGGCCTTTGTTATTGCTTTTGCCATCCGCGTTTGTGAGTTGTTCTCACTAAACTGTATTAACCATACTATAAAAGTTCATGGTTACACAGAGTTTGTGTGTTGGTCCGTTATACTTCCGGATGGCAATGTTGTGAACTCCTTGGCCAAGGGCATTCTATCTATAGATAGTTCGAAGATGACGCCACTCAGGTCTTTGATGATCTTTTTTGCCATCCGCGTTTATGAGTAGTGCTCACTGAACTGTATTAACGTGACTATAAACGTTCATGGATACACAGAGTTTTGTGTGTTGGTCCGTTATACTTCCGGATGGCAAAGTTATGAGCTTCTTAGCCAAGCGCATACTATCTATAGATAGAATGCGCTTGGCCAAGGAGTTCACAACATTGCCATCCGGAAGTATAACGGACCAACACACAAACTCTGTGTAACCATGAACTTTTATAGTCTGGTTAATACAGTTTAGTGAGAACAACTCACAAACGCGGATGGCAAAAACAATAACAAAGGCCTGAGTGATGTCATCTTCGAACTATCTATAGACGAGAGGTCGTCATTTCTATAACGCCACCGCCTTTTGGTGCAGTTTTGGGTCTTCTCTAAACTAAAAGTAATAGGATTCAATAGTCGTAACGTCACTTCCTTCCTAAGGACGCATGGTAACGTAGTAACACTGGCTCTAAACTATCGGAACAATGGCGGACGCCCGTATGAAATATTTCTCCGGCGAGCATAAAAACGCTTCCAGATGAAAAAAAAAAACACACAAATATGATCATGTTTTGACTTTTACACATTCTGATCAAAAGACATATGAAAAGGGAATGAAAAGTTCTAGCCAGCATGAAAAATAAAAAGTAATGATTTTCTTTGTTTAGAACCAAGATGGCCGCCGTTGCCTGGCGGCGTGACATCAGACTACTGAATCCAATTACCTATATTATTGGGCGCGGCGGTTTTAATCATCCTGTAACATCATTATAGGTTAACAATTAACCTGATTGGTGAAAAATATACTCCACCCCCACTTCCTCCTCCACCCACCTCATCCTCCTGCTCCCCCCCTCCTCCTCCTAATCCCTCCCTTCTTCTTCTACGCCTCTTCCTCCTCATGCTCCCTACCTCGTTCATCTCCACCTCCTATCCGTCTATATATCTGTCTATCTATCTATCTATCTATCTATCTATCTATCTATCTATCTATCTATCTATCTATCTATCTATCTATCTATAACATATCTATCTATATATCTATCCATCTGACTATTTCTTTCATGCACACTATCAAACATTCTCTTACTACTACTACTACTACTACTACTACTACTACTACTACTACTACTACTACTACTACTACTACTACTACTACTACTACTACTACTACATACTACTACTACACTACTACCTTACTACTACTACTACTACTACTACTACTACTACTACTACTACTACTACTACTACTACTACTACTACTACTACTACTACTCTAAACTACTACTACTATACTACTACTACTACTATACTACTACTACTAATTACTACTACTACACTACTACTACTAACTACTACTACTACTACTACTACTAACTACTACTACTAACTCACTACTACTATACTACTATACTACTACTCACTACTACTACTACTACTACTACTACTACTACTACTACACACTACTACTATCTACTATACTACTACTACTACTACTACTAACTACTACTACTACTACTAACTACTACTACTACTACTACTACTACTACTAACTATACTACTACTACTAACATACTACTACTCTACTACTACTACTACTACTACTACTACTATACTACTACTAAACTACTAAACTACTACTACTACTATACTACTACTACTACTACTAATACTACTACTCTACTACTACTACTACAACTACTACTACTAACTACTACTACTACTACTACTACTACTACTACTACAACTACTACTACTACCACACTACTACTACTACTACTACTACACTACTACTACTACTACTACTACACTACTACTACTACTACT
>NC_088369.1:4489945-4494945 GCF_034508935.2 Berghia stephanieae
TCAAAGCGCTTTATAAGGGGTCCATGGACAACAGCAACAGTTAACATGTTGGACGGGACATGACGCCTTTTAGGCGATATTACAATTTTTTTTTCCAGACAGAGACACGCTGTTAACGGCCAGGTACTCATTTTACACCTGAGTACGGTGAGGGAATGTGAATAAAGGGCCATTTTCCATGGAATCAACTATGCGCCGAGCGAGGCTCGAACCCAGGACCTTCCTATTCAAAAGCAAGTGTCATGTTTTCACAACTATCCAGATATGTGAACCATCGTCTCTAAATGGTAATTTGTCTGAATGAACACAAATTACTTCGGGCAGTGACCGATTTTATTAGCGGAAGAGTGTTAATCCAAAAAAAAAAAATTATAAAAAAAAAAAAAATCGCCCAACAGGCGAATTGGGCTGTATGGAATAGAAATTATATGGTTGGTAATGTCTGATGAGGGAGTAAATGAAACATTGTGAATGGCATGGAGTATGGTAAATCATTGAAAATCTCTATAAAAATGTTCGTATTTAATGTCATAATTTCCTTTATTTTTCTTATAATCCTGTTCTTGTTCCATTTTGCGCTATGTGGTCTTTTGGTATGACACTTGCTTTCGGATCAGAAGGTCTTGGGTTTCGAGCCTTGCTCGGCGCATTGTTGAGTTCTTGAAAAAGGCTCTTTACTCACATTCTTTCACCGTACTGAAATAGGTGTAAAATGAGTGCCTGGCCGTTAACAGCGTTGTCTCTGTCGGGGGAAAATGGTATTATCGCCTAACAGGCGTCATGTCCCGTTCTAGATGTTACGCGTTGCTATTGGTCAGGGACCCTTTGTAAAGAAAAGCGCCTTGAGCACGTTTAGTGGATATTGCGCTATATAAAAGCTCAAGTTTTATTTTTATATCCCTACATAATAGGTCCGTTTGAGTCAGGAAAAGGGGGGGGGGGGGGTCACAGAGTTAGGTCTTTAGCTATGTTATGTTAAACTATATTGATAATAATGCTATGCTCGTGTAAAGTCGAACACGACCAGTAAAGGGGTTACCTACTGGAGGGTCATGATAGCTCAGTTGGTAGAGCACTCGCTTCACACGCGAAAGGACCAAGATCGATCCCGGGTGCAGTCGGGATTTTTCGCTATGAAATAAATAATTGTTATGTTATGTCATGTCATGTTATGTTATGTTATGTTATGTTATGTTATGTTATGTCATGTTATGTCATGTTATGTCATGTCAATGTATGTTATGTTATGTTATGTTATGTTATGTATGTATGTATGTTATGTTATGTTATGTTATGTATGTTATGTTATGTTATGTCATGTATGTTATGTCATGTATGTCATGTTATGTATGTCATGTATGTATGTCATGTATGTTATGTTATGTTATGTTATGTTATGTCATGTCATGTTATGTTTATGTCATGTCATGTATGTATGTTATGTTATGTTATGTTTTATGTTATGTTATGTTATGGTTATGTATTATGTTATGTATGTTATGTCATGTCATGTTATGTTATGTTATGTTATGTTATGTTATGTTATGTTATGTTATGTTATGTTATGTTATGTATGTATGTTATGTTATGTATGTCATGTTAGTATGTTATGTTATGTTATGTCATGTTATGTTATGTCATGTTATGTCATGTTATGTTATGTTATGTCATGTTATGTTATGTTATGTTATGTCATGTCATGTCATGTCATGTTATGTTATGTTATGTTATGTTATGTTATGTTATGTTATGTTATGTTATGTTATGTTATGTTATGTTATGTTATGTCATGTCATGTCATGTTATGTTATGTTATGTTTATGTATGTTATGTTATGTTTATGTTATGTTATGTTATGTTTATGTCATGTTATGTTATGTTATGTTGTTATGTTATGTTTATGTTATGTTATGTCTGTTATGTATGTTTTATGTTTATGTTATGTTATGTTATGTCATGTTATGTTATGTTATGTTATGTCATGTTATGTTATGTCATGTTATGTTATGTTATGTTATGTCATGTTATGTTATGTTATGTTATGTTATGTCATGTTATGTTATGTTATGTCATGTTATGTTATGTTATGTTATGTATGTTATGTTATGTTATGTTATGTTCATGTTATGTTGTATGTCATGTAGTGTCATGTTATGTTATGTTATGTTATGTTATGTTATGTTATGTTATGTTTGTTATGTTATGTTTATGTTATGTTATGTTGTTATGTTATGTTTTGTTATGTTATGTCATGTTTGTATGTCATGTTATGTTATGTCATGTTCATGTTATGTCATGTTATGTTATGTTATGTTATGTCATGTTTATGTTATGTTATGTTATGTTTATGTCATGTTTATGTTATGTATGTCATGTCATGTATGTTATGTATGTTATGTTATGTCATGTTATGTTATGTATGTTATGTTATGTTATGTTATGTTATGTTATGTTATGTTATGTTATGTTATGTTATGTTATGTTATGTCATGTATATGTATGTCATGTTATGTTGTATGTTATGTTATGTTATGTATGTTATGTTATGTTATGTTATGTATGTTATGTTATGTTATGTTATGTATGTTATGTTATGTTATGTTGTATGTTATGTCTATGTTATGTTATGTCATGTTATGTTATGTTATGTATGTTATGTTATGTTATGTTATGTCATGTTATGTTATGTTATGTATGCATTATGTTCATGTTATGTTATGTTATGTATGTTATGTCATGTTATGTTATGTATGTTATGTATGTCATGTTATGTCATGTCATTTATGTATGTTATGTTTATGTATGTTATGTTATGTCATGTTATGTTATGTTATGTTATGTTATGTATGTTATGTTATGTCATGTTATGTTATGTTATGTTATGTATGTTATGTTATGTTATGTTATGTTATGTTTATGTTAGTTATGTTTATGTTATGTTATGTCTGTTATGTATGTATGTTATTGTTATGTATGTTATGTTATGTATGTTATGTCATGTTATGTTATGTTATGTTATGTCATGTTATGTTATGTATGTTATGTATGTATGTTATGTATGTAGTTATGTTATGTATGTTAGTTATGTTATGTATGTAGTATGTTGTATGTATGTATTATGTTATGTCATGTTATGTTATGTTATGTTATGTTATGTTATGTTATGTTATGTTATGTATGTTATGTATTTATGTATGTCATGTTTGTATTTATGTATGTCATGTTATTTGTTATGTTATGTATGTTATGTTATGTTATGTTATGTTATGTCATGTATGTTATGTATGTTATGTTATGTCATGTTATGTTATGTTATGTTATTTAGTTATGTTATGTTATGTTATGTTATGTTATGTTATGTTATGTTTATGTATTGTTATGTTATATGTTATGTCATGTTTGTTTTGTTATGTTATGTATGTTATGTTATGTTATGTTTATGTTATGTTATGTCATGTTATGTTATGTATGTTATGTGTTATGTTATGTCATGTTATGTTTGTTATGTTTCATGTTATGTTATGTTATGTTGTTTTGTTATGTATGTTATGTATTATGTTATGTCATGTTATGTTATGTTATGTTATTTGTTATGTATGTTTTTATGTTATGTTATGTTATGTTATGTCATGTATGTTATGTATGTTATGTTAATGTCATGTCATGTATGTTATGTTATGTTATGTATGTATGTTATGTCATGTTATGTTATGTTATGTATGTATGTTATGTATGTTATGTTATGTTATGTTATGTATGTTATGTCATGTCATGTATGTTATGTTATGTTATGTTATTATGTTATGTTATGTTATGTTATGTTATGTTATGTTATGTTATGTTATGTTATGTCATGTTATGTTATGTTATGTTATGTCATGTCATGTTATGTTATGTTATGTTATGTTATGTTATGTTATGTTATGTTATGTTATGTTATGTTATGTTATGTTATGTTATGTTATGTTATGTTATGTTATGTCATGTTATGTTATGTTATGTTATGTCATGTTATGTTATGTTATGTCATGTTATGTTATGTCATGTTATGTTATGTTATGTTATGTTATGTTATGTTATGTTATGTTATGTTTTGTTATGTTATGTTATGCTATGCCATCGTATGTTCATAATAATGCCAGGGTCGTGTAATGTCGAAAACGGCCAGTAAAGGTGTAAGCTACTTGAGACGGTAACCATCAATGTCATCGCTGTGAAATAAATAAACGTTATGTCATGTTGTTTTGTTAATATTAACGCCAGGGTCTTGTAAAGTCGAACATGGCCAGTAAAGGTGTAACCTACTTGACACGGTAACCATTAGTGTTATCGCTGTGAAATAAATAAATAAATAAATAAATAAATAAATAAATAAATAAATAAATAAATAAATAAATGAATAAGGAAAAGGATAACGTTTATTAGTGGGAAATAAATTGGGATTTGTATCACAGACGTAAAGGACGACAGGAACCCCTTATCACCAAAATTAGAAGGAGGAAACTGTCATGGTTTGGCCACAATGTGAGGCATGAAGGTTTGTGAAGAACAGTGATGGATGGCAGGCCTACCTTTGAAGGAGGAGGAAGAAGGGGAAGTCAAAGGAAAGTTTGGGTGGACAGTATCAGGGAATGGACAGGAATGAAGATGGAAGAACTCTTGGAGAAGGATGGTTTGGCCACAATGTGAGGCATGAAGGTTTGCGTAGAACGGTGATGGAGGTACCTTTTAAGGAGGAAGAAGAAGAGGAAGTCAAAGGAACGTTTGGATGGACAATATTAATGAATGGACAGGAATGAAGATGGAAGA
Source organism: Berghia stephanieae (assembly GCF_034508935.2). NCBI lineage: Eukaryota > Metazoa > Mollusca > Gastropoda > Nudibranchia > Aeolidiidae > Berghia > Berghia stephanieae. The sequence continues at coordinate 4,494,755 of NC_088369.1, forward strand.
ACTCTTGGAGAAGGATGGTTTGGCCACAATGTGAGGCATGAAGGTTTGCGTAGAACTGTGATGGAGGCTAGTACCGTTGAAGGAGGAAGGAGAAGAGGAAGTCAAAGGAAAGTTTGGATGGACAGTATCAAGGAATGGACAGGGATAAAGATGGGAAAACTCTTGGAGAAGGATGGTTTGGCCACAATGTG